>NW_025778341.1:0-74009 GCF_021130785.1 Homalodisca vitripennis
TCTCTCTCTCTCTCGTAGGTGGTTGGCCGAAGCCCAGCGGTCCCTCCTCCAGCCCTGGTTTAAGTCGGAGACTTATTCACCAGGCCGCTTTCCTGAGTTCCTCTTGAGCCTTCCTCTTGATTACTCTTGATCCTCTTCCGGGCACTCTTGTTGTGCCTATCCAACTCACCTCTCCCCTCACCTAGCACTTATGTACTAGGATCATCGGATCAGCCTATGTTCTTCTGCTCCTCTTCAAGCTGCTTGCTGTATTCCGGCATTTTCTAGGTCATGCTTCTTACTCCCTATCGTCTACACCATACGTGAAAACTCCAGTGCTGATACTTTACTACTAAGGAAAGTTTATCTTTTCCCAAGCCCACATCTTCCGTCGGAGTGAGTTCCTTCAAAACTCTCCGTTCTTCTTCGTAGAACCAGCACTCCATCAGCACATGCTGAGATGTCTCCAGCTCTCCGCAGTGGGTGCAGCGGTCATCTTCCACGAGGTTAAAGCTCTTCAGTTTGGCCTTAAAGTTGCCATGTCCACTCACGAACTGTGTGGTGTAGTGGTCCGTCTCCCAGTGCACCTTCTTCCTGATCTCACATCCGGGACGAACGCAAATGTCTCTCTTCCTTTAGTGCTTCTTTCCCACAACCTCTGCCATTCGTCAAGTGTTTCTTCTCTTCTAATCCCCTGCTCTCCCCGCTGTCTAACCCTTCCTCCTTGTCCCCTCTTCGCTTGATTCTTTCTTCTACCATCAGGTCTAGCGGGATCACTCCGGCAATCACTCTCACAGCTTCGTGGGATATTGTGCTGTAACCCTTGATCACTCCCAATAGCATCTTCCTCTGCAGGCTCATCAGCTTCGACCTCTCTCCTCGTCCTCTCATTCTTTGCCCCCACATTTCACAGCCGTACAGGACCATGGGCTCCAGCGCTCCGATGTACAGTCTCCTTAAGTTTTCACACTTCATTCCATGACTTTATTTTGCCAGTCCTTTCAATTTTCCAAAGGCTTTCATAGCCTTGTCGATCAACTAGTTCATAATGCCCTGCAAACTTCATCCTGCTTCCCACTACTACTCCTAGATATTTTGTCTCGTTCGAGCACCGGATTGTCACATCTCCATGTTTCACACGGATAAACCTTTCAACTTAACTTTCCTTTGAGTAATACCATCACAGTCTTCTCCTTCGAGAACGTCATCTTCCTTTCTTCTCCCCATCCTGTAATAAGCTCTAGGGCTCTTGTCGCTTCCCCATGAGGTCTGGGCTCGTGTTGGACTTCAACCAGCAGCAGTCCGTCATCCGCATAAGCTCTCGCCGAAATACCCTCCTCAAATGGCAGCCGTAGGAAACCCATCGAACAGGACATTCCAGAACAGAGGGCCCACCACTGATCCTTGGGGGCAGCCTTTTGTGATGCTCTTGCTCACCTCACCGTTGCCAGCTCTCAGCGTCACTGTCCTCCCCCTAAAGTAGTCCCTCACCAGACGGCAGATGTTGTTGGGGCACCGCCATCTTACCAGCACCCTCAGGATCTTGGCCACCAAGCGGAGTCGAACGCTCCGGAGATGTCCAGGAACAATCCAGCGACGTATTTTTCCTCAGATTCTTCTACCTCTCTTTCATGTCCAGCAATGCATCGACTGTTCCCACACCTTCCGTGAAACCATACTGAGCAGCATTCGTCCTATTTTCTCTCTCCATCCAATCCTTCATCCTCTTCACGACCAGTCTTTCCCCTAACTTTCCCAACACGGGTAGGAGGGTCACCGGCCTGTAGGATTTGACTTTGCTCGGGTCTTTATCTTCGCTTTTCAAGAATACTTTCACTATTCCTTTCTTCCAGACGTCCGGAAACCTGCCTTCTCTCAGCATCTTGTTGTACAAGTTCAGCAGCGTACCTTTGATTCGTCCGTACATCCTCTTGACGACTTCGCCCTTTATTCCGTCATATCCCGGTGCCTTCCGGTCTTTCATTTGTTTGACACAAGCGGTCAGCTCTTCCTCCGTGAAGTCTTCCTCATTTGCTCCAGTGCTCTCCTCCATCATCCCCCCTCTAACTTCTCTCTGTTGCTCCAGTGTCTTCATCCTCCCTATCGTCCGGTAGCAGACCTTCGATCAATCTCCGTGGAGTGTCTTCCACTGTTTCTGTCATCGTTCCATCTTCCTTCTCTAGGCTGACCAATTCGATATCCTTCTTTATCTTCTCCGCAACGATCTTGTAAACCTTTCCCATGGATCACCTTCTTCGTCTGCGATGAGCTTTTCCCACATCTTCCTATTCTGCTTCCTGATTTCCCAGATGTATTCTGTTCTTGATCCGGTAAACGCTCTCCTGTCAACCTCCCTTCCTGTTCTTCTCCAAATCCGGCTCTTCCCCCTCATCTTTCACTCGTAATTTCTCCAGATCTTCCGACCACCAATAGACCTTCTTCATTCCTTTAGTTGCCTTGGGAAACTGGGTCCTCCATCAGGTTCAACGTCATTTCCGTGATTTTCTCCGCATGAACCTCTGCTGTAGTCATTTCCAGTTCCATGTCTTCGATACTTCTACGTAGCGCCTCGTCAAATCTCGTCCAGTTCACCTTCCTCAAGCAGTACGTTCCTAGTCTCTGCTAGTTTTGGTTACCCCGATTCTCCTGATCTGATATCACCTTCATTGTTGATAAGTCTGTGGTCACTCAAGGTGTCTTCCTGTACTGTCCAGTCTTTAATCCTGCTTGAGATATCCCTCGTCGCTATCGTCACATCTATGTTCAACTTGCCTCCCTGTGTGTTTCTCAAAGGTCATCCACCTACTAAATTTGTTCAGCACCTGAAGATCCCAAGCCGAGACAACGTCTTCTACCTTGGAACCCTTTTTCATCTGTAGAACCACTGCGCCACAGTCCTGACCTCGCATTCAGATCCCCTCCACATAAGACTTCCTTGTTTCCTTTCTTCCTAATTATGTCCACTAACCATGTTAAATGCCCATCAATAGGTTCTGATGGGCCTGGCAGTATAGACTAATCACTTGCATCGACTTTCCTCCTTGTTCCAACCTTACACTGACGCACGTTCCGCTTGTTTCACCTGCATTCATGATTGCTCCGATCTTCTCATTCATCACAAAAATTGCACTCCAGATATCTTCTCTTCCACTCCGGTCATGAAAAACTCTGCATCCAGAAATCCTCACTCTCCCACCCACTATGTATGGCTCCTTGGACCAGGAGAACATCAATCTTATCGAGTAAACATCTCCTAATGGCTTCATCCATAGCTACCTTACTCCTACCTAAATTCCACTGGGCAATCCTACAGTCCATAATCAATCTTATCATTATTCCTCTTAACGGCCCTTCTCGTACACAGGACACCTCCTTGAGCCTGCATCATGATTTAGGTCCCCTCGACCTTCTCTTTTGCAGTTGGCACAACACACTGCTTCTTTCTTCTTCTTTATTAGGGCAGTCTTTATAGTCGTGTTCCTCCGCACAGTATGAGCAACTAGGTTTCAGCGAAGTGCAATGCCTAGCAATGTGCCCAAATCTCTGACACTTGAAACACCTGGCTATGTCCACGTAGTCCTTCACCCTGCAAGCACTGCCACTCCACAAAGATCTTGTCTTTCATCCTTAGCAAGTTCCTAACTCTCACGGAGCATTCCACTACAATATGATTTTTCTTCCCTCCAGATCTTGCATCCTTGTACTTGTGTCTCACCTCGAACTCCTGTCTGAACTGTTCCTGCGCGATTTTCACTGCCATGCATATTCCTGCTGAACACATCTTCTTTCACCTCCTCTTCGGTCAGTTTCAGCGTTCACTTCATAAATCATTATGACGGGCTTCTTCTTTGTCGGTTTCTCAACCTTCAAACCCTGCCTCCAAGAGCGATTTCTGCTTTATCAGGTTCTCCACTCCTTCTTCGTTCTCTGCCTCCACGATCACTCCGTTCCTGATGTTAATCAGTCTCCTAACCTTTAGGCCAATTTCTTGTGGCTTAACCCAGTCCCATTAGAGTGCTTTTAACTTCTTCACTTTCCTTATTCTCACTCTTCACGATCACCAGTTTAGGTGCTGGCAAAACAGGACCTTTCGTTCCTGAGATTTTTGGCACTTCTTTTCCTTCCCAGTGCTTGAGCAAAGGTTGCCCGGTTCTTTGGCTCACACGTTTCTTCTCTCACCTTTAGCTCCTCCCTGACCACTGTCCTTAAGAGCTCTGCCCATGCTTTTTCCTTTTTCTTCTACTCTTGTTTCCAAAATTACTCTATCTTCTCTAGCCCTTACGATCTGCTCCTGGAGTTCACTCAAGTACCCCTGAAAACTATTGGCATAGGTTTTCTTCACCATATTAACAATTTGCGGTTGTTTAAAACCAGTTCTGCATTTTTCAACAAGATCTTTCCCATATTTTCTAAGGGGTCTCTTCCAAGTTCCGACTTTCTCCTCGTCTTCATCCTCATCCTCGTCTTCCGTATCCTCGACTCTCCTGTTCTTCGACTGTCTATTATCTGCTTCATTAGGACTCCTCCTTGTCCTTTTCTCCATTCTTCTCTTCCCAGCATCTAGTTCTGAATCTGACTCCTGTTGGCTGCTGGTTGCCGAGATCCCTCCTCCCTTATCCAACTTGCTCAGTTTCCTCTCTCTTGCATGCTTCTCCAAGAACTCCCTCTCCACAGCTACAATCCTCTGCGCCTCCTCCCTTCGACTGTTCTCCTCCTCCTCCTCCTCCTTCTTCTTTTGTTGGTTGTTTTTTATATTCTTCCATAATCGTTCCCACGAGTAGCTAGGGAATAACAGTCCGCTCCTCCAGAGCCCCGCTTAGAGAAGTAAGGCTACATTTTGTGAAGGGTTCGCCTGGTCCCTCACAGTGTTCCACTAGCGACACTTGTCTTCCCAGTGCCATTCATCCCCTCGGCATGGTCCTTAGGATTAGGAATGTAGACGGATTTGAAAAGGCTCCCCTTTTCGCCTACCGCCCTGCGTCGAGGCTACTTGGGCCAACCTCTACTTCAGTCTCCTTCAGAGTGCCACGCCCGTTACCCCGCTCAATTGGATACGGGGATAGGTTAGTGACACCCCGTTCTAGGGGTACAGCGCCTGAAGTACGAGCTGTACCCGCCTCTTTCCCCAGTTAGTCGCCTCTTACGACAAGCAGGGGACCGCTCCAAGCCAATTCTCTAAATCCTCCCCGAACCTGGTGGGGGGGAGAGAGAGAGAGAGAGAGAGAGAGAGATGAGAGAGAGAGAGAGAGAGGAGCCATGCTTATATTTATGGCTTTTTTTATTATTAAGAAATGAAACTAAGGCAATAAGTGAACGAAGTACTAACAAATACATACTTAAATCTAAAATTTCTAAAATAATATCTTGCCAATCATTTATTCATAACCCCTTACAAAAAAAATCACTAACTACTTCTAAGTTCACTCTCTATTGCGTTTAATTTTCTTATAGAATCAACATGCAATGACTTTTAATAAGTTGCAGTTCTATGTCTATAAAACTTTAGTATTAAATTACCACAACGTGTTTCTCGTAAGTTTAAATTTTTCATTATCGTATATTTTTCAATGTAATCATGATAGCACTTATCTTTTAAAAATTTTAAAAGAAAATTTGCCATTTAATCGACCTGAAGCTTATTTTTCTTACCGTTTGAAACGATAAACTTTTTCAAATCTAAAATTTAACGGAGAATCTAAAAATTGTGTAGTTTTGCTCACATATGTCTATAAGTTGCTGTGAAATATCAGATTTACGTACAAAAACACGGGTTTTTTAGAAAAACTGAAAATAATTCATTTCAGACCTAATTTTTGGAGTTTTTATGGACTTTTTTATAACCGCCATTGTATCACATTTAACCCAATTAACCCATTGCATTATAACCCAAAAAATTTTGTCACACCAAGAGCCACTCACCCTGTATATATAAGTATAATTCATAATAAAAAAATATTCATCTGTTCTGTCTATGAAAAACTATTTGAAATCCTTAATCCAATATTCAAAACAACATTATGGCAAAACAGCATTATCCACGACTACATTTTTTATTATTCTTTAATCTAAGGTATGTAAAAGTCTACTAGTTCCTAAAAAAATCTGTTTGCACTTGCAGATTTACACCATAAAAGGAGTGTATTTAAAATCTGAGTTTAAACTTCGTATATCATTATTTATTTTATTAACATCAGCATGAATGTATTCAGATCATCTCCATATATCAGGATGTGTAAAACATCAAAGAATCAAAGATTCTATTTACGTACAAGGAAAATGACAAGGAAACGACAAGGTGGAGCCTTGCGTTACACCGACTGTGTTACTCTTCCAGTCTGAGTATCAGCCACTTCCAGTTTTAAACAACCTACCCTTTAAATATGAACCTTAAAAAGCTATCACATTATCACTAAAACAATAGGATCGCAATATTGCTAACATTAGCTGATAGTGAGCCCAATCAAAATCACGAGAAAAATCTAGTAATATTAACAGCGTTTAATTTGCTACTGTGTATTGCTCGTCTTATATTATCAGTTACATTTATAAGGGCCGTTTTTGTCCTAAAATTAGGTCCATAACCAGAATGATATTTATAGAATAATTTGTTATCACACGAAAATGGACACACATGTTGGTACGTTATCTTATCAATTATTTTTCCAAATACACAAAGAATTTTTATTGCCTTATAGTTCTTAAACTCTCTTGGATCTGTTATCTTAGTGATGATAGTATAAAAGAAAGCTTCCCATTTATGATGATATGCTGTATTCAATAAAGAAAAGAAAATAAATGGCATATTACTTTTATTGATTTAATGTTTATCGGAATTAAATTTGCTATTGCCATTCATTCTAACTTAATGAATATATATATATAATATATTATATATATATATATATATATATATATATATATATATATATATATATATTTATATATATACTTTTACATAGGGTTCAATATTCTATAAACATTTATGATATATTGTTGTGTAAAGATTAATGTGCTTAACTTATAACTATAGTAAAAGAAAAATTACTAGCAATATTATACATGAAGTGGAAAAATATATTTAAATCAGTAATAACTAAGTAATGCCAAATATGAAACAGATAATCTTAAGAATTGTAAAGTTCTTAGTTAGCGCTTGTTTAAAATTATTCTACTGTAATGGATGAAGTTACTAAATTAGTTTAGAAACGTCGTTAGAAGTTCATTAGTGAAACTAATAAAATAAATTATTCCATTATTTATTTATACGTCTTTTACAAGTAAATTAATAAATACGTGTCTGGCGCTAGATATAGAGCTGATCATTGATATAAACACATAGTAATGTCCATAACGTCTTTCCTCATTGTTCTACCAAATTTTATATGTTTGGTAGTTTCCTGCATACATATGGAGATTTGTTATATAAAGTATTTGATGAGAGACTTACATTTGTGTTAATTTCTCGAGAAACATCACTGATGAGAGCTGCCATCACAACCTAGCAGGAAATGTATACTTGAATACTTCACAGATCATTTTGTTTGTTTTTTCTTTCTAGAGGGGGAAAAATCCCTTTAGATTTCCCGTTGGGTCCGCACAATGGGGGTCTGTGGTGATTCCACTAAAAACCTCCCTCTATAATGTTACTTCTTCATCTTGGTACCACCTTTCAGTATTATCTTCAAGGTGAGAGAACAGTCATCTGCTTACCTTCTTTGTCTTAGGCCTCTTCTTATTTCAGCTATTTACAATTACATGCCTTTCATCTTCTTCTTTTCTTCTCATTACCACTCCCAGGTAGCCAGCTACTGTGCGCCAGTTGTCTTCGCTCTCCACTATCAGTGTCACCATACTCTCCACTGTAAGAGCTCTTCCCAGATTCTCCTCGACTCCTTTCCGCTGGTATCTCCACCGTGGACATGCAAACACAGTATGAAGAGTAGTGTCGCACTCTCCGCAGTACACACAGGCATCGCTCAGAGCAAAGCGTCTCTTATAGTAGCCAAAGCACCCATGTCCGCTCAGTACTGGGGTTAGATAATAACTGCACTGCACACCTGAAGTGCTACTCTCCGTTGTGTGTCTGCTCCAGCTTCTTTCTACTTTGGTTGTGATCCATAGCTCTCTGCCATATGGGTGCTGCATACAGCATCACTTAGTGCGCCACCGAGCCACGCACTTTCCTTACACTGGATCGTGGACCATCTTTGTTTGGGCATAAGCCTGCTAAGTGCCACAGCAGCCTTCTGCGCTTTGGCTGTAACCATTTTCTATAAGTGCGGGCCATTCTGCAGTTCCGCTCAAAGACTACCCACAAGTACTTAACACCATCTTTAGTCTCTACCACGGATCTTCCCATATGAAAGGTTACATTTCTTAGACTCCTTCTTGTGTTCAATAGGACAGCCTCAGTTTTCTCATGCGCAAGCTGCAGTCCTTTCTTGCCAATGAGTATTGTGAGTCTACACAATGCCGTATCTTTATCCAAGATTAGCTCCATCTCTGATCTTGCCTTGATTAGTAGAGCGGTATCATCTGCGTAACCCACCAGGAGTACATTGTCCTGGAAGCTGAGTCCTCAGTACTGAGTCGTAATAGATGTTCCACAGATGAGGCCCCACTACATAGCCCTGAGGGACCCCACAGGTCATCTCCATTACCTCTCCTGCTCCGACTATTATCTTTCGGCCTGAAAAGTAATTTTGTATGATTCTCCTCAGGTAGGTTGAGATTCCTCTTTTTCTCAATGCTTCTAGTATTCCTACCCGTGGGGCACTGTTGAAGGCATTCTCTATAGCTCTCTATGTTGGCTTGCTCTTCCTTTGATGTCATCAATCAGGTTAATGACTTGCTGCAGTGCATCTTCCGTCGGTCTCCCCTTTCTGAACCGAAATTTATTGTATGCCAGTCCACCCTTTTCATATACCTCTGTGAGCAGTCACCCTACCAAGACGTGTTCCAGGAGCTTGCTGTATGCATCAAGCATACAGAGGGGTCTGTACTTCATCTCCCCATCTTCGCCTCGTTTCTTCTCTATCAGCACCAACCTACCCGTCTTCCAGTCACTCAAGGAATGCTCTTTGGCCAGTAGGTCGATCATGGCGTCCAATACAGTTTGAGGGTATGACTCTACCGTGATCTTGACGATTTCAGGTGTTATCATGTCGGGTCCCGATGCCTTTCCGGTTTTTATCTTCCCTGCAGCAGTCTTCAGCTCTTCTTTGGTGAAAGGGTGATTCTCTTCAGCCTCCACTTCTTCCACTGCGCTGTTAGTCTCCCCAAGGGTAGGAAAGAGTTTCCTAGCAATTTCCAGCTTTCTCTCGTCACTTAACTTTCTATTGGTTTGCGGCTTAATCTTACCAATGACAATTTTGTATCCGCACCCCCAGATATCAGTGTCAATCTCATCATGTACCTGTTTCCATGACGTTATTTTTCCTCTCAGGACTGCTTTCTTCAGATCTCGCCTTTTTTCCTTATAAGTTTAGACTATACGATCTTTATCCATCTGCGGCAACCTGCTATAGTTGCAGCTCTTGTGGCTCTTCTTCTGTGAGTTAGGCATTCCTTCCTGATTCGTGTCAGATCCTCGCTCCACCAGTGCACTGGTCTCCGGCTACCTGCGACAGTCTTCTTCGTTAGTGTCTTTTGACAGCTTTCTACCGTTAATGTTGTCAGGGTTTCAGCTGTGATCAATCTGCCTTACATTCTCCAATCTCCTATTTATTTTCCCAAGGGGTTTATATAGCCCTCTAGGTTATTTAGCTTCCAACCTGTCGCAGGTTTTCCAGCACCATACGCCATCCCCTGAACCCCTTTCACGATTTTAAAGATAATGTATGGGTGGTCACTCAAGTTTTCATCTTCAAGCACTCTCTAGTTAATTATTTTGTTTGCTAAGTCTTCTGTGCTTAAGGTGAGATCTATGAACGAAGTTGCTCCATTTCTGCTGAACGTAGGTTTGTTTCCATGGTTGTGGAGTACCAATCCATGTGCAGCAATCAGGTCTCCAACTATCTTCCCTTTCCTGTCCTCTCTTTGTGACCCCCACAATGATGACTTGGCATTAAAATCGCCGGCAATTATGCATGCTTTTGGATGTGCCCTTATAAAATTCCCTAGGGTGTTTAAATACCCCGAGAATTCCTCCAAGTTGATGTTAGGAGATATATAGCATCACACGTAAGTTATATCTTCGGTCTTTACCCAGGCAAAGCCCTTTCCTAGTGATCCTTCTTCAGCAGGTTTGGCTGGAGTGCTATACACCCTAAGTGCTATACATTTCTCCTGATCTCTGACCCATTCCGATCCGTTACTATAAGCTATGTTAGGCTCAGGGATGATCACCAAATCTATGCTTCTGCGGCGTACAGTGTCCTGACGCAGATTAATGGCTGCTATTCCCAAGCCTAGATTACATTGCAGGACTTTCATTTCTACTAGGTTTTACTACTTTGTTTCCTTTTCTCATTTCCTGAACTAGCTTCCTGAAAAGTGGGCACTTCATGCTATTTGATCTGTGACCACTATCCTTGCACTCAATACACCTTGGCTCGCTATTGCACTCTTTATCCAGGTGACCTTCTTCTCCGCAGTTCAAACAGAGGTTATTCATTCGGTCCTTAGTTTTGACATCTACTTGTCATGTGGTCGTATCTTTGTCATGAAAAACACTTAATTGGGAGTAAGCTTCTCACTTATTCTACACCTGTTCCATCCTACAGTGATCCGTTTGTTTCTCAGCAAGTGTTGCATGACATTTTTTGGAACAATGACAGTGGCAGCCTTATTTCCCCATGGGTTGGGATATTCTGACAGCCTCACTGTTACTGCGACTTTATTTCCTACATACATGTGCACTGCATCTTCTACTTCTTCTTTAGATATTGTTTCATCTAGATCCCTGACTACAACCATGCCAGTACATCTAATAACTTCTGTTCTTGATGCCAAGTTTGTCTTCTCTTTAATCTCCTTTTGAAAATTCGAGCACATTTTCTCTGGCTTTTGCCATGACTTTCAAGGTAATACTTCCCTTCTTAGTAGCTTGTATGTTGCATACTTTAACCGCACAACCCTCAGGATTAGTTTTTGCTTCATGTCTTTAACTGCCTGGGAGTAGCTGATGCCTGCTGCAGGTGTAGCCACAATGGTTTCTGCACTGTTCCTTTCTTTCTTTCTTCCTTTCTTCTTCCAACGCTGCGTTCCCTCTATCTTGCCCCGCTTCTGTTCCTTTTGGCTGAGGTAAGCAGTAAGAGCGATGCCTTGTATGTTCCCTTCGTGCTCAAAGTATTTTCCTCAGTGTTTGCTCAATTTGTGGTATCACTGTGCCATACACAGCCCCTTCTGCATTCTCATAGTTGTTTGTTGCCCTCCGTATACCTTTACGTATGCTTCTAACAAGGTTTGAGCTTCTACCTCTGGATCTATAGCTAAGATGATCGTGGTTTGCTCAGTGTACTGATTTCCCCCATCGCCCATACAAGTAGCTTTGGTAATGTACTGTACTATGTCCCCTGCTCTCAGTTATTTCCCCTTAACTTGGCTCTAACCTCAGGTAATACGTCCAGCAGCTTCTCAGAACCATTTCATTTTGGGCTACTGTAGGCTGTATTATGATTATGGCATTATTCCCGCTGTCGTCCTCCATAACGTTCCCACTTTGAACCAGAGTGTTAGTATATACTTCACCAGGCCAATTTCCCATCAGGAGATTTGATAATTGATCATCATCCAGCTTTTTACTGAGCTCTTCTTGTAACGTTTTAGCCTTGTTCTTCCTTGTCGACCTGTCTGGCGTCCCAGTCTGTGTCCCTACACTAACACCAGCTGTAATCTTTGCTCTCTTTTCATCAGCCCTGACAGCGCTCTCATTTTCAAGGACCAGCCTATTTAAAAAGCACTTTAGCTTAGAGCTGCATTCCTTTATCTCCTTCTTGACTTTGGAGCTTCCACTCAAGATGTCATGAAGTTTCTTGACTTCAGATCCTATTAGGTTTATGAGCTCCGTGAGATCATATCCTATGCTTGAGACTTCATCTGATTCTCTCAATTTCCTTTTTCCTCTTCTTTCTTGGCTACCTGTGTCACGCTTGAGGAGCCAGCTTTATAGGTCCCCCAATGAGTTTGACCGATTTGCCCGCACAACAGCAGTTCTAGTTGTAGGTGATAGAGCTGTGCTGTCTTGCTTTTCATCAGTGTCCCTCAGTTCCAGTTCAGCAGATATTCTTCCTTCAGGCGTCTTCCTCTTCCTCTGTCGGACCTTTCTGGTGGTTACTATTAATTGGCCTTTCGAGGCTAACTCTTCTGTGCTCGTTAAGTGATCGCTGAAACTCCTCTCTCTCCCTTCTTTCCTTTTCTTCTGCACCATCCAGCTCCATTTCTTTTAGTGTTTTGTCTGTCTTCATCGCTCTGAACGGTTCGTCTCCTACTTTCTCTCTCTGCTGGCTAGATATTATCATCACTCCTGAGATGGATTTTTCCTTCGCCTCCTTTCTCTCCTCTCCAAGCAACTTTAGGCCCTCCCCAGAATCCAAGGGGCTGGTCCCCGAAGGGAGTGGATTTCCCAACTGAATTGTCAGGTTACCACCTGGGGTAGTTCTATCCAGATTTCTTTTTTCCATTGCTGTCATCATTGGTTTTATAGGGTGCCTTCCCTGTGTTACTGTGCTTCAGTCCTTCTATGCAGTTTGACCTACTTCCAGGGACGCTGTTGATGTTGTTCAGCCATCCTATGCACAGTGGCTCCTCCTCCCCATCAGTGCTGGGTTCCGGGCTTGCCACCGGCGTAGCGGAGTTACTTCACAGATACTAAGATGGGGTATATCTATGTACCCTAAGATTAGATAAAACCAAGCCTATTATCATGTTTCTTATTGTACCTTATATATCACGGTTGTGGTTTACCGAGGTGATATCCCTGTAATAGGAGTATTGTACTGCCTAAAAGTTCAAGTATCAACTTGTATTAATACAGTCCATTAAATATAGTTTTAATAAAATCGATCTTATCATAATTTAAATTACCCCTATGAGTGTATATTAATCCATTGGCAGGCGAAATTATTATGTCCCCTACATAATAGAATCCAATTACTAGAAATATAAAAGCTTTGTTTTATAGTTTTACCGCAATATTAATATACGGATATGATCTTATTATTCTATTTTGTGAAATATGATACGGGTAATCAGGTTATAAGACACTAATGGTTTTATAAATTATCAACATCGAAATTATAACTAGTTGTAATATGTTTCAGAACCTTTATAAATAGAATAATAAACAATGATTTCTACCATTGGTAACCACTGATATCAAAGTTGGTTAAAACATATTTGCGTCTTATAAGGATATTTCTATAAAACACGCTATACAGGAGCCACACATTTAGACATTAAAGCTACATTTTGAACTGCACTAAGTAATATTTAGGGTACATAGAGTAGGTAGTAATGTATTTTTAACTATACAAAATTTAAGGGGTGACTCTTTTAGATGATGAAACTTATTTCCATTATAAAGTGGGTCACTCGTTTATAAATTTTAAACAGCAGTTGTATCAAAAGTTATTTTAGAGCAGCGATTCATCTCTGGCGAAGAAGTAAATACTTTCTGACGAAGTTTTAAATGAGGTCATAGCGGACTAACAACTTAACAATAACAATAGTGTTTTTCAGCGATGACTACATGTTTGCCTTTTTTCTCGGTTTAAAATAGTTTAATTAGGTTGTTTGTATTATAAGTGTAAATTTTCCATATGATTTTAGATGAGAATTAGTGTAAAAGTATTCTTCCTGGTTGTCATTCAACATTTCTTAGTCAATACTGTAATGTTTTAATCATTAATATCCCAAACAATTATGTTTTGTTTCATTGAAAAAAACTATACTGATATAATAATATAAAAATAAGTTCTTGCTTCGAGAAGCATATGGTCTCTTAACTCTTTGGATAAAGGTATACAACTCTATTGTTCAGGTCAAGACAGACATATTGTACCTTATGAACATGGGTCTCCGATGCATAGTTTCCCATCTGTGTGTTGCGCCATTTATAAAACAAATGTTATCTAAAAAATTAATTAATCAAATTATTCCAAATTTAGCTCAAATATTTATAATAACAAGGTCAGTTACTGAAAAATATATTATAAAATTGTCTTTGGCATTTTCAAGATAGCGGCCATTAAAACTGTTAAACTTTGAAAATCTAAAAAAACCCGCAACTCTTTTTTAGAGAATTTTATCACAAATCTAATGAAAAAAAAAATATTTACTATAACAAGACATGGCACATAATTTAAGTTCTCAGTAAATAGCCAACAATACAAACACGGAATAAACGACAGCTATTGTGAGAGTATTTATTAGTAGGTTCCATCTGGAAAACAACATTCTCAAATGAACTAACATATATTATATATATATATATATATATATATATATATATATAAAATATATTAAATTTTGATATATATATCAAAATTTTAATACCTTTTGTTCATTTTAAATAACATATCAGATTATAAATATAAGTTTAGAATATACCTATATTAATAATAATCATGAATAGAGTTCGGTATGGATTTCTTTATTACAAGTTATATCTCATATATTTTAATAAAAATTTATACTAAAACATTATATGGAAATTAATTGGTTTCACATTGTTTTCCAGTCACAAACAAAAGAAACGTCTTTTAAAATCGCTACATACGAGTATTTACATAATCATACGCTACTAAATTTAATGAGTTGCTTTTTCCAAAATAAGACCATTTATCTAAATAATATGAAATTAATAAATATGTATTTTCATAGCAAACAATTAAATTGGATCATTATATATGATACTTTTTGTATTAATTGATTCTAATTACATGTACTTTAAAGTTTGATTTAAAACATATTATGATGATTGTAACAATACTGACTAATGATATATTCCTACAACTTAATACAAAAGTTCATATTTTTGATGTGAACAATATCACAGGACACAATAACGCATAGGGATTGTTTTTATCACAAAAGAATGCTCTTATGGTCACACCTGTTTTCGTTTATTATCATCCAATTGCAAGTAACTGCCTCTTATGGTCCGGTTTCTAAGTGTTTTAGGAGTCCTCCTGCCAGCTCACTTGACAATGCCCCTTACAAATCTCTTTGCAGTGATAAGTAAGTACGAAATTTTTTTGTATCAACATATTGTATGTGAACTCTTATGATGTTTTGTTATTGTTTGTATGTATTTTTTTAGGAGTAGTGTCTGAGAGGACGTGACTCTACTTACATCCGATAGATGTTGTTTCATTTTGCAATGCAACATTTCTTTTCTTACGAGATTTATATTTAGTGTTTGAATTTTTACTTACTTTGTTATGAATCTTTACCGTTATTGAGTGTGGATGTTGGTAATTATTCATGAACTTACTGCATATACGGAGAAGTATTCTCCAGTTTAGTAATTGTGTTGAAACGTACGTGGATTTACGTATTCTCTCCGTCATTTCTGACGTTCTGAAGTAATAATGCACTTCTAAGAGATGTTTATGCGAATGTTGACCTTTAACTACGAACGAGCAAATAATGCAATTAGTAATTGCCTTATCTAATAGTATTCTGCACATTTTTAGAAACATGTTAGAGAATAGTTCCTCAATATTAATAGTCATCAACATCTTTATATCAATACTGACTGAATCTTGAAATTTCTGACTGCAAATATTACTTGTATAATTATTATGCAGACAACACTTGACATTTTCTTTTGCTATGACCAAGAGCTTAGCTACAATCTGAATATCTGTAAGTATATAAATCAAAACTGAAAGTAAAATTGTTTGGAATGGCTCTCCTACGAAGCAAGCTCACGAAGGTCTACTACAAAGCAGTCTATCCCAGCATATTTGACAACGTAAGTGAAAGATTTTACATTTGTCGGAAATTGATTAGAAAAACATTTTTAATCAATTATTCTTTGATTCCATACATAATTAATAATTTTCTTGACAGATTTGAATAATTTTTTGATTTAATAACATCTCTCTCTCTTTCTCAGGGTGTTGTCGGTAAGTCCAAGTTGGTCTATTGTATTCTAAGGAAAAATGCGGAAAATCACGTTTTATGATTCATCTCTTACACTATATATACAAAGTTCTTGGATGACCTAGGCTTATCAGTCATATCCACGTGTTTCTGGATTCTAATAATGATAACTCAATTATGGGACAAGATTTGCAACCTATTCGAACCAGATCTTGTCAAATTTCGATTGTTTATCTTTGCAAATCGTGTTATGCGAGGAAAGAGGGATTAATCTTAGTTATGTGTTATTTTGGCATATAGAGTAATAATTAGTCTATTTATTAATCTTCATCAAAAAATTTCAAGGACTCTCACTTAATCATAAAAGAGCTTTTATGATTGGCTCTCGGCCCTGAACCTCCACATCCAACTTACAACAAACCTAAATAAATGTAAAAATGACTGATTTCAGAATTTAAGTCTCAAAGAAAAGACGAAGTCTAAACTCTGGACTATACGTAAGTGAACTACCGGTGAGCTCTTGAAATTGAAGTGACCAATCGTGTTAAAACACTAATTAGTTGTACACGAAACTGTGTACAAATATTTATGTCGTGTATTGGTACGCCTGTTTTGCTTTTTGATTTCCAATTTGTTTATTATGAGGGTGTCTTGATATAACTTCCAATATAGGTTGCTTCTCAATATTTAGTATCTAATATGTGTCCTTTTGCTACTTAAACTGTCAGTTCACCCACTAGGACTGGGCCAACCTTTAATTTGAAGCAATAAAAGTTATTGTTATCATTCAACATAATATTTATGTCGTGTATTGGTACGCCTGTTTAGCTTTTTGATTTCCAATTTGTTTATTATTAGGGTGTCTTGATATAACTTCCAATACAGGTTGCTTCTCAATATTTAGTATCTAATATGTGTCCTTTTGCTACTTAAACTGTCAGTTCACCCACTAGGACTGGTCCAACCTTTAATTTGAAGCAATAAAAGTTATTGTTATCATTCAACATAATAATTTCACGCACAATGTTTCACACTGTTTGACATAAAAATAGGCTCAAGTTCCGTTTTGTACAATTCCGACATATTAGTGATATAGTATAAATTAGTGATGAGCTTTCTTCGCAATTCAAAACAAATGTACCTACATTCTGACATAGTTCCTAATCCTTGATACAAACAAACAGTAATACCAATAACCTCTTTCCTTAATATTCCACCCCATGTTTTGTAGTTGTCTAAATATATATGAAGGATTTGCCATATATTAGAACATATTCATATATTAGAGTATTAGAAGAGAGAATGCTATCTGAAATGTTTGTAAATTACTCGAGAAAATTCACTGATATGAGAGCTGGCATCACACCCTAGCCGGAAATGCATACTTGAATACCTCACCGGAAGATCTAAATATTAAGATAGGGTAGATTCACGTGCCCTTAGGGTGTATAGCCTAAGCCTATTAACATGCTCCTTATTTTATCATTTTTGATCCAGGTTGTAGTTACCGAGGTGATATCCCTGTAATAGGCATATGGTAACTCGTAGAAGTTCATGCCTCAACTTTTAATAATTACAGTAAAGTAATAAATATGTATTTTCATAGAAAATAATTAAATTGGATAAATATATATAATAATTAATCAAATTTCATATGAAAGTAACGGAGAGCTCAACTGTTTCTTCAAAATAAACCTGTAACGGATATTTTTATTAGTAAATAACAAAAGACTAAATAAAATATATTATAGAAAAAGATTTGTTGCATTACAAAGTCAAACAATATCCGCCGGATGTAAGTAGAGACACGTTCAGTTAGACACCTCTGCTAATTAGATATTGTAACAATCATCATAATATGTTTAAAATTAATCTTAAAGACATTTACTGTAAAGTACATTTACAGAAGCAATTAATCAAATTATCATATATAATGATCCAATTTAATTGTTTTCATAAGAAAATACATATTTATTACTGGACTGTAATAATTAATCGCTGACACATGAACTTCTACGAGTTACCATATGTCTATTGCAGGGCAACTTCCAGTATTTTCTGTATTCATGTTCTAGACTTCTAGTCTTCTAATGTCCCTTTTTGTCAAACAGCTGCCATGGCGAGTCAAAATACTGACGCAGCGGTGTGTGTCAACGTCAACGTGAACGGGAGTCAATTTAGTTTTATAAATTATTAAGTTTGTAGGTAAAATTCAATAGAACGTTGTAACTATTAGTCCTACTACCCAATATGTGATTTTAGTTCATACTTATTCTATTTAGACAGCAACGTTACTTGTCAAAGCTTTCCAATCCCATGTGTTTCTCAATTCAGAACACATAATTATTTAAATTTTTTAACATTTGTATATATATATACCATTTACAAATTGTCTAATTTAAATGCGTGCACGCTTGCCTTGCAACTATATGAGGTTAAGAATAAGAACATTATAATATATAATCAATAAAGTCTGTAACATAGAATGTATACATTAACTGTAAAGAAAATTAGACACTGGACGATTCGACACGTACCATGCAATAAATAAAAAAACAATAAACATGACTTTCAGTGTACGCCATTAAGACCTAAATTGAAAAGCCGGACACCGAAGAAACAAAGGAAATTTGCCGCCACCGTTATATAAGATAATCTTGTCTGAGTTAGTTGCCTTTTATAGTCTCTAATATGAAAACCACCTATTTTCCTTAAAAACTATCTTTTAAAAATAAATATTAGAAGTGAAATGCTGTAACGAATTTTTCATCTTATTTTATTTTAAGTTATGAAAGTCTCCATTCGTTTATTTACCTTCCTGTTTTGTTGTTTTCATTAATTGGTTCCCTTTTAAACCTTACTGGCCGTCAGCCCAAGCCTGTACGAGGAAATTATAAACAGAATAAAGAGAAGTGTAGATACAAAACAAGATAAGAGGCAATGGTAACAAGTGCTACGGGCACGGACAGGAATTAAAACTGTGCTATCTATAAAACAGATCTAAATTTTGATTTCTTGGATAGCTCGAAAATATGCTTAGTGTGTGCTCTTTATTATTAGTATACTTCATAGGAATAAAAATCATTTAGGAATAATATTTAAAAAACGTTTATTGTTAGTCTGTCCAAAACATGCAATTTAATAATAAAATTTAAACAAGAGAGAGAAATCATAAAACCATGTAAAGATCAAATTAGGCAATACAAGTTACTTCGGGATATTATTTAACATGTTTGCTAGTTTGTGAAGAAAAGATGCAACTTTACAAAACAATAAATAATGTAGTTGAAATTTTGAGTTAATAGACAGCTACATAGGAATACAGTTCACGTAGTACATAGCACCAACAGATGGATTTAAGCAACGCAAGCTTTCGTGGTACAGAAGGGATTTGATAGCTTCATCAGACAGCGAATTAACATGTAATAGGCGAGAAGAGGCGTTGTCTGCACGCAACAGCCTTGCACACTTACATGACAGCTTTCCTGTGATAGCTTTCTGCAGCAAAGGGAACAATTATGATGGCACTTGTGAAGATGCCTCATCTACACAGGATTGTTGATTCATTATACTAGCAGATACGCGTGCTGCGGAAATATATAATAACAAATTTTGGAAATTTTACATATATTTATTTTATAAATATTTAATAAATTGTAAAAATACAATTGTTGTTAATAAAAGACTACCTTTAGTGTTTACTAATAAGGGCAATTGTTTATATTTTGTGTATGAATGTTGAATTATACACATACCTTTATTTCCGAACTATCGTGTAAAATTCTTATACAGTCTTTATCAGAATATGTTCTGTGTTAACAATATTTTAATGATAGGAAAAAGTTTTACGTAAGAAGATTCACTTATACATCTATAACTCAGACTTTTAAACAAATTGTTTAAACCGATGCAAATTTTGTTCTTTTTCTTTGCCCAATATTAGTATTAAATTTTACGTAAGTATGGTTTTGAGTTTAAAGATACTTTACTAGTGCTTCATAAGACGCCTTTATATTTTATTGTATAGAAAATAGATATCACAATACACAACAAATTAATCTTTACGAAAGTTTGTGTGATAGATTCGAAAATGTCTTAAATTTATTGAATTATCTAGCTAGCGAAACTTAGTTCTAGACACGTAACTAATAACGATATGCTAAACTTTTAACGTTCAATATTTTGAAATGTATGTACTGGTTTTACGTGTAGATATAAAGAGGCTTGGAACCGGTTGTGTTTGTATATTTTAGAATTATAAGGGTCTGGAACTAATAAGATTTAGATTTCTAAAGAGCAAGAAACCAGAGCTATATTTATGTAACCTGATGTTTTACTTATGAAATCTGAGAGAGGACTACATGTTATACAAGTTTGTGGACGGTTTAAAATTTCCTAGACATTTCAGAGCTAGGATCGTTCAATGTAATACACTTACAGATTTACATACATTAAATTCAATGTTTACCGTGCTATTGGCTGGTAATTTAATTTCACTCATACTCGATTTTATTGTTTAAGTTTAATACACCAAGTTGCGTTACATACCCATTAAAATTATGTTTTATACTAACATGTATAATACACGTCGACAGACGGCAGATTGTGTCTGTGTGCTGGGTGAATGTTGATAAGCTTCCTGCAGAGTATGATTACGAGTAATTCAAAGAAGTACGCTGGTATTATATTATTTTTCATATACATCAGCAACATTTCAAAACTCTAGATCCATTGTGAGCTATTTCTTTTGCTGATGACACTCTAATTATCAGCATAGGTGAATCTTGGGGGGATGTTCAAAATAAATCTTTAAGTGAACTCATGATAGTAAAATAATTGATGGACCAAAATATTTTAACAATTAAAAAAATTTGTGCCCATTTCTCTTACATCAAATTCAGATTACTACGTATAACAATTTCTTTGTCCATAATAAAATCTAGAAAGAGTAGTCATACAAATATTTGAGTGTGGTGTTTGATTCTCGAAAAAAAGGGATAGATAACATTTTTGTAACATAGCAAGAAAATATATATTTTCTTGTAGGCAGTTAAATGGTATTTTCAGTTTTGATAAAATTAAAAACGTTAATTATGATTATTATGCATAATTCCTTTTGTACGGCATTCTAGCATCGGGGGAGGGAGGAGGAATAAGTGATTATAATTTTTGATTATTTTTTTATCTTTTTCAATATGAAATATTTACTTCTGTATTTTTTTGCCGTAATTTGTGGAAATAAATGTTATTTTCATTTGCTTTTTTATTTTTACCCGAAAGTAAATAAAACTACAGACCTGAACTAAGTTTCTATTTTAAAATAGTTTCGTGCATTTAATAACTTCGTTATTATCATATTTGACGAATATTGCAACATGCGATCCATTCAACACATGCACTGCTTCTACCACTTAACTGGTAGTCGCTCATATGTCACTGCCTCTTGTTTATAAAACACTAGAGTTATTGCGAAAACCACATAAATTTGGAATAACTGTTCAAGTGATGCGCAGAGCATATTTTTTTACCCGTTCAGAAACAATTAAACGTCAGTCTTAAAAAGTGCTTTGATTAACATTTATCATTTAAAAGATTAGATAAACAAAGCTAATCTTTTTACTGGTTTACAATATTCAATATTTTTAGTCACGTGTTAGATTATTCTGTGCCTGGTCATGTACCTTGAGGTTTTGGAAACAACATTTATTATGGCTACAATATTCAAAGGAATATGAAAGACGAAGAAAGTTTAAAACAAGTTTTGGCTTTTACGTGTTATTTACTAACTTAGAGAGTTAAATAAATAAACAGAAGAAAAAACTATTTAAATATAATTATACACTTTCATAGTTCCCAGAATCCAGACAGGTTTTATTCTATAACAACCTTTGACGGGCTTATATACACCCAGGATAGCTGTCTATAAAGTAATTAGAAACAAACATTACTAAACTTCCTTACGTGACTGAAATTGAATGGTAGATAATATGTGAAAATATACTGTATATATTTTAGTTTACGTACCTTTTTCATGTGATTGGAGTGGAAAACATATCTAGCACTTGTCATCTACCTTTGTCTCGATGAGTCACGTAATTCTGTTAGTATCAAGTTTGTATTATTACTCTGGAAAATATTGGTCATGTTTTCGTTAAAAAAAATCATTGACGCAGTAATGTTGATTTGAGCAACGAGAAAACACATTTATGGTAAGTAGTTCTGTTATAATCATTTGAATGTTATTAGAACGTTTGAAGTTTATTTTGTGTTAAAAAAATTTAATCTTCAACATAAATGTACATTGTTCTCAGGAGATTTACATTGGAGATAGTGTAATTATAGTGTAATTACGAATGAATTTATTGTAATTGTTCTGTAGTACATTCCCATTACCTCTATTAAATTAATAATAATAATAATAATAATAATAATAATAATAATAATAATAATAATAATAATAATAATTTCTTTATTTCTCTTTCTTTCTTTTACATTTTACATATATATGTATACACAATTCATTCATAATACCAGTCTGTCCTTGATTACAAACTTAAGACTATAGTTTAAAATTAGACAAATAACAAATAAAATAGATACACTATGTACATTAACCAATAGTTTTGTATGAAAGAGAAAGAGAAATCTCCAAGGCTTAGCCTGATTGGAGAATTACACATTCAATTTACATTGTAAAAGCGGTAGCAGAAAGTTATTACAAAATAATCAAAGAAACAAAATTTATTAAATAATCTAAACTCAGATACAGTTGGTACACCACAAGCTTAAAATTACATCTTGTTATAGGCTAAATTGGTTACAGAATTAAAGATCTATTTGTAGAGAATAATAAACAGGAATAGAAAAGGAACAATGTTTAATTTCGAAAGTACAAAATAAAAGCTTTGTGTGAACATAAATTATAGTTCTTCTACGTAACTTCAATAAGATTTGTTCCCTCCCCATCTTTCCCTGACCATACTGAGAAATCAGCAGCTGATAGATAAGATAATTATTTTGGAACCGTCAACCTCAAACTGTTCACAACCTGTCCTGAGTAGATAATGCATAATAACCTAAAATTATGTGATACATTATATGATTATGTGATGTGTTTTGAGTGTTATAGTGTGTTGTGATTAGTTAAAATTTGGATGTTTGATAAGTGCAGTGGTTGTGCTGTGAGAATTTAGTCTACGGTAAGACGAAGTTTTCTTATTTCATAGTACATACAATTAGTCAATCAATATACAATACAATATACTTATAAACAATCATGATAGGGCTTTAAATAAAATCTCACATACATCATGACTAAGTGACAATATTGAACAAGAGAGACTCAATACTCTCTATTTCCAAAACCCAGTTTTTGACTAGTTTATGAAATAAATTCAAACTATTTACTTCTTTAATATTGTTAGGTAACTTATTATAAAACTTTGGAGCAAGAAAGCAAAATGTTTTAGTGAAAAAGGTCGTTTTCGGCTTCGGAACATAGAGATCATTTGAGCTTCGTAATTTCTGTTTATATACAACCATTGAATTACAGTTTCGGCTTTTAACAAAAAACAATTTCAATACTTTGAAAACATATAACTGCCTCAAATTGAAAATTCTTTGATGACAGAATAAAGGAGATGATGGGTGGTCAGGTGGTTTTTTACATACTATCCTTAAAAACTTTTTTTGCAATACTATCAATGGTTTTAAGTTTGTGACATAAGTCCCACCCCAGCTTATTAATCCATATTGTAGTCTGCTATGCACTAAAGAAAAATACAACATTCTCAAAGTAGCCCCATTGCACAGATTTTTAACAAAATAAAATATTCTCAATATTTTATTTATTTTATTTTTGAGGGTCATAATGTGGGTTTTCCAACTGAGATCAGAGTCAAGAATAATTCCAAGATATTTTATTGACTGACTTCCACATATTTCTTTACAGTACAATGCACACTCATTAGCCTCAGTTAAGCAATCAGGGCACCTATAAGTAATTCCATTGATAAATTCTTCGTTTCCTCTTAGGCCAAAGTTGACGTATTTCGTTTTTTCAGCACTCAGTATCATATGATTTTCAATGAACCACCATCCAAGACAGTCTAAATCAGATTTAATTTGATACTCTATTATATTAATGTCATTAGAAATGTAGGTTAGGGCTGTATCATCGGCAAAATATATAATTTGCCCTTTGAATTTACCATTGCAGAGATCATTTATATATATTAGAAACAATATTGCACCGAGCACCGAACCCTGAGGAACACCACAATGTATAATTCCAAAACCACTTAAATGGCCATTTACCCTAACTCTCTGCCTTCTATTTTTCAGATAGCTTTCAAATAATTTATAGACGATTCCTCTTATACCACAATCATGTAACTTTTTCATTAAAATATCGTGTTTAACTGTATCGAATGCCTTTGCAATATCTAAAAACAACCCTGTAACCTTTTCATTATTATTTATACCATGTGAAACTTTTTCCATAAAGTCAACGATTGCTACTTCAGTACTGATTCCTTTCCTAAAACCATATTGATTTTTGCTAAAGAACTGGATTAGGTCTAAATACGAAATAAGCCTCTCTTTAATTGCTTTCTCATATACTTTAGACATTGTGGATAGAAGGGATATTGGTCTATAATTGCTGCACATTGACCTTGAATCTTTCTTATGGATTGGAATTACGACCGCTTCTTTCAGTTTATCTGGAAATACTCCTGTTTCAAAAGTTAGGTTAATAATGTAAACTAGCACATGTACATATTTTTTATAAGTTTCTTTCAACAATTTAGAACTCATTCCATCAATGCCAGTTGCAGTGTTACTCTTTAATGATTGAATGATTTTTGAAAGGTCATTTTCAGTTACAGGCGTCAAAAACATGGAATGAGTCATTCTTGTTTGCTCAAAACTATTCTTCAAAGGACTTTTTACTGAAATTATCGGGCTTTTTAATATCATTACACATATTTTTCGCCACTGAGAGAAAGTAGTTATTAAATTCATTTGCAACCTCCTGCGGATCACTTATCTTTAGGTTGGGCAGTTCCAATATAATGGGAGATGGATATTTAGTCTTCTGGCCAGTAATTTCGTTTAAAACCCTCCAAGTCCCCTTGGAATTTCCCTGATTTTCTTCAAACAAATTTTTATAATATCTATCCTTAAGATCTCTTATTTCTATTTGTAAATTATTTCTAAATTCTTTATAAGTGTTGCAGTATTGTTCATTATTTGGATTGTTTTTAAATTTTTTCCAGAGACGATTTCTAGTGTTGATCTTTTTACATATTTCTGTACTAATCCAAGGTTTTAATCTCTTGATTTGTTTCTTATAAACGACAGAATATTTACTTTGTTCAATTATAGTATTAAAGGTTTCATGAAAATGGTTGTAGGCCACATTGGCATCTCTCGTATCAAAAACATTGCTCCAATCAGCATTATCTAATAATCTAAGTAGCTCATCATTGTTGATGCGATAGGTGGGAGTGTCATTGATCTTGGACTTATCTGCAGCTGGTGCACTGCTAAGTAAACAAACACCTGTCATACAATGATCTGTTATGCCGTTTTCTATAACTTCTGTTGCAATTTCAATATTTTTTCTATTATGTATGCGTATATAAATGTGGTCAATACATGTTTGAGACCGCTCAGTTATGCGAGTTGGTTCGTTAATAAAAGATTCCATTCCGTTCTCCGATAATACTGTTCTGTACTCATCTATGACTAAATTGTTCTTATCCAATAAATTAATATTCATGTCTCCTATCAGCATTAAGTTTTTGCAAGCTCTAATATGGTTTTTTTCGTAGGTAAGTTTGCAGCTCATTGACAAATACATTAGCAGTATGACTGTGTAGTCTGTACACAGCAATAATATGAAAATTTGTCCCCATAACATCAATAGAAAAATCAATTACATCAGCTGACACAAATCTCACCGGATATCTTACAAAATTTGATATGCTATCATTAATAAATACAGCTATGCCACCAGACTTAGAATTTTCATTTGCTTGCAAAATTAAACTATAATTAGGAATTGAATACAATGTTTTTTCTGTCTCAGAAATCCAAACTTCCGACAGGATAATTATTTTCGGTAAATACGAAAACAAGGACATCTCAACCAAAAACGAATCAAAATTTGCTCTAAGGCTACGAATATTTAGGTGCAAAACAACTAACCCATTTTTTTGGTCTAAATTACCCAGAACCTAAAAAATAAACAAACAATAAAAACTAAACTCAATTATTTTCCTATTTATACTATTTACATAAATACTGTACTTACAAGCTATCAAGGTCAGACTGGCATTTCACATTTATTACTGGTCCGTTGTCTTCTTTTCTCATCAGGATTTTGCCTCCTCTCACCCAGAGCCACTTGTATCCGTTGGTCCGTCGAAAGTCTCGTGCCTTTTTCAAGAGCATCCTCCTCGCTGGCGTCAGGGACTCGTTCAGGTAAACAGGGTTGTCAGTTCCCAGGTTGAGATGTCTAGTTGAGAATTGGGCCTTGGCTCGGCGTTTTGCTAAAAGGTTGTCAGCATCAGTCCTCCGTACAAATTTTACAATTATTCCCGGAGGTCCCTCAGCATCCTTCCTCTTACCCAATGTATGGCAAGCATCTATCATCTCCTCCTTGATCTCCATCCCAAGAGCTTTGCCAACATCCTTGACTGTGTCCATTACATTATTATTTCTCACAGGGACACCCTGTATTTCAATACAATTCCTTCTTGTATACTGCTCTTGTTCTTCCAGCCTAGACTCAAGGGCATGCAGTTTTACTTTGAGCTGCACATTTTCTGATTCTAGTCTCTCTATTGTAGTAATAAACTTACTTAACTTTTCAGAGAGGTCTGTATTCACTTTTAGGCTATCATCTACTTTAGAGTTTAAGGCTTCATAAGAGTTATTGAAATCTTTACAAGATTGTACCTGCTGAGCCTTGAGGTCCTGTATCGCCTTCATAACATCCTCCAAGGTCAAAGAGCCTTGTGTTAGGCTAGACTCTAAACGTAGGCTGGTCCGCCTTTCCTTCGCACAAGGTGCACACCGCCACACTGCACCTCCATCACCCGTGAAAAATTCGACATCCACCTTACTAAGTTTTTCACACACAGCATGAAATGGTTTTGAACAATCATTACACTGAATCTTTAGCTGGGTTCTTGTGATTGATTTACTGCAAGTTGAACAGGTCGACATTTTGAGGTTATGTTGTAGTAGGCTTCCAGTCCAAGTATAACACTTCACTTTACACAAGGCAATTATCCAATATCTAACTGCGTAATTAATTTGAATAGCCTCCTGTATCAAAATAAAACACAACAGTGTACTGAAACTCACTTTACATAACAATAAAACTAAGTTTAGATGGGAGCTCGATAGAGACAACTGCTCTGCTTGGCCGCCATATTTGAACTGATACTGCCAGCTATTGGCCCTGCGACTGAACTGTCATTGTAACGACTCATGTCTTCTTGGATTTTAAACAAAGAGAGTGTTTAAATTTTAATCTTGGAATGAGTAAACGGTTATTCAAAACGAAGTAAACGGTACGTTCGGCACGTTCGTTCGAAAGAGCAATCAGAAAACTGTTTATAGTTACGTATATTATCATTTTTGAATGTACGAGATTCTGCGACATAATTGTGTTTTGAAACAGGCTTTGAAGTACACAGATGTCGAAACGAGGAAGCTAAGAATATATTCCTTTCGTTCATATTCTAAAATTTCCAAGATATGCTTGGAATGTATGTGAGGAAAAAATTATTACTATCGACGTTCACACCAGCAAATGATAACATCATCTATCTTAACATATATCTGTACGATTTGTAGTAATAAATTCCTTAGGAGGGCACTGAATATTAATTTCCACTTTCCTCTAAGGTAACGTGTTATGACGTGTAGCACAGTATACAGTATTATTAATTAAATAAATGTAGTTATATTATGTTCCAACGCAGCATTTTGATGGGATGTTGGTGAGAATAACATTTTTTGTAATAAAAAAGAGTATAACGAAATATTATGACCTACGAATAGTATAATGTTATTCTAATTTATTGCAGAAATAAAATTATATATAGGAATAAGGTCTAAAAAGTTTCTTTAAATATTGCAAAAAGTACAACGTTGTGTATCTATTTATACAGTTCATTATTTAATTTCAAGAATATTCTACACATCAAATCGTACAAATCATACATTTCGTTCCGAGATTTGAAAACTGATCTCTTCATCAGGTGAAGTTAACATATAATTACAACCTAGGCTGAAATAAACAAATCGAATAAGTACGTTGTGACATGCATAAGTCAGGAATCTTTACAAACATGTTGCGTGTCAACTCCACTAACTTTAAAAGATCTGCAATAAAAACTAAACTCAAGTCTAATTATTAAAACTAAGGTACAAAATACAGGTCTCAATAGGTCTGCACTCGCCAACCAATCACCCAGAACTGCCCAGAAGAAAATTGACAGATTTTGTGCATCACTGAAGGATGGCAAGTGTCCGAAAATAAACGATTTACTGGGATGTAGGCCTAAAATATGCCTATTTCTTATGGTCCCTTGTGTATATATATATTATTGAACTACATTTCATTATGATCTTAAATAATAACATTATTAATGTTGGACTAGTTCTATACAAAATCGAGTATTGACGAATCCAACAACCTCCAGAAACATTGATTCAATTCATTCAGACTCTGAGCTAATAGTTGATATTTGACTTATAATGAAAAAGAGGTAATATAAAGTCACGTAGTCAAAGTTCGGTTCAATATTTAGCAGCCATTATATTGTATTTTCAAGGAGGGAAATTCATGTTGCGTTATAATGTGTGTAGTTCATGTATTACCCACTACGATTAGATTCTTCAGGTTTAAATTACCCCACAGAGGTTGACAGAATGATGGTTTGTTTGTTGTTCGAAACTTAGTTTCCTAACTTTTACCCCTCATTACTCCCTTGTCCACCCATTACACAACCTTCTGGATGATTGGTCTCTTACAACTCGTTCTTACAAGGACTATATAGACTGCCACTTTCCTATCATAAAAAGTTGTTCATTTAGAATCTTAACAAGAGTCTGACTGGATATTGGTTTCCTTGGTTAAGTTTCAAACAGTCACCCTTCATTACCTTTTCCACACCTTACACAGCTTCTAGGCCATTGATATCTTACAAATTCTTCTTACAGAAATGTCATAGATTATTGTTTTATTACCTAATAGTTATAGCATTTCGACAGTCCAAGTACGGGAAATTGGTTTTTACTTAACAAATCTGTATTTACAACCCAAATCAATTAAGTGTTTTGCTCCAAAACGTAAATTTATAAATGTAAACGCCTTCTAGGATCTATGATAAACATGTGACGAAACCATAAAATTATTTATAAAATTAATTATTGGAAAATAATTAATGTATAGTTGATTGGGAATAAACGGGAAAGTATTTTGATTAATTTTAATCTAGGTAAATGTTCATTAAACTATAATTTCTATATAATGAGTTATTTTGACGTAATCATAATAACTTACGTTAAAACGAAATACATAACTTTCACTTAGTCAGTCCTCGAAAGTTTCAAATACATTAATTTTATTTGTAACAACCTATTTTAAACCTTGGCATAGCCATACGTATGTTTTGCGATATTTATACAATACACTTTCACTTAATCAGTCCTCTAAAGTTTCAAATATATTAATTTTATTTGTAACAACCTATTTATAATTTGGCATAACCATACGTATGTTTTGCGATATTTATACAATACGCCAATTTTAGTTACCTTATTTATTTATGTGCTTAAATATGAATCAGTTTTTGGTACTTTAAAACGATACATAAAGACAACTATTCATAACTTTAAAATTCATGATCGGATTAAGACCACATTTTGTTAAAATTTAACAAAAAACGATGTTCTGGAGGATAAAGTTTAATCTTTTCACGATAAAATTTTGTTAATAAGGTCCTGTTGTATTTTAATACTTTGTGGCAAGTTAGATTTTTTAAGTTTATCTCATTACATATCCACATGATCTTGCCTGTTTCATTATGTAAACCACTACATAAAAATTTCAATGATTACACAATCATTACACAATTACTGCGACTACCGCATGGTTGATCTACCGCGTAAATGTCTAGTCTACCCAAGCGTTTGCTATGTGAGAAACTATGTAATAATTGATAATCAAATATCAAATCAAATATAAAATATCATATTGTAAATAACGATATAAAAATTAGTATAACTACGAAATATTCAAGAACAAAAGCATTGTTTTGGGACACTGGTTTCGCACATAACTACAGTTTGAAAGGTCGTTTTTCCGTGCGTCTCCTAGCATTACGTTATTTATGACACGAAGCCAGAGCCAGAGAGAGAGGTTAGTCACAGGGGTTACATTTCAGACGCTGCATTAAGCTAAAGTTAAAATACAGGTAAAATAAAATTAAAATGTAATTGTTCTTTATTTATTAAATATACAGCATTTCCCAAAATTACGGGATCATTATTTTATTGTAATGTATTGTTAATAACGAATAAATATTGTCATGAATATATATATTACGGTTTAAACTTTTATGAAACTGAATAAGAAACTTAATTTATATTTTTATGAGAAACCTACTCGTTTTACTTAGGTTTCTTGCTCTGAATATTTAATTTGCTATATTTGTTATTCTTTATTTTAAGTTTCGTCAAATGTTAGATTACGATCATATTATGAGCATTTGGTGAAATTAGTATCCAGTTAATAATGTTTTCACTCTGTATTGAGGACGCCAACGCCAGCACATGATCATTCAGCCGTTGACACGGTTGCGTGTTCACGTTCATCATGCCAACCGGCAATTAGTTGAATCATGCTAACGTACGATATACGAGTAAAACACTTTAGTGTAGAATTAATGAAACTTTACCTTGAACTCATATCTTTTAGTACATATATAAAGATTGCCCTATCTGCTTTGAAGTATTATAGGATTTTATTTCACTTCGTCATATTATAATTTTACGGTCATATATACTTAACTTACCCACAGTGGGAAGGGTTATTTAGTGCGAATGTTGTTTTAGTGAGTTAGCGACAGTCCCAGATTTTAAATGTTCCACTAAACACAAGTTGACATAGAGGTAAACGTAACATTCGTTTATTTTATTATAATGCTATATACTATGGTAATGGGAGAAAACAAATAAAACCCGTACCAACAGTGTTATTATGTTTGAGTTTCAAATATATATGGAATCACACAACTTACAAAGTATATCGTTCTTAAATTAACATGATGGGATTTAAGATAATATATGTCATTATAAGTTTTATATTTTTAAGATTAAATACATATTTTCTTATATATATTTATATATATATATATATATATATATATATATATTTATATATATATATATATATATATATATATATATTCAACCTTGATTTACCATAATTTTATACTTAACGAGTGTACGATTCTTAGATTGTTTTAATTTTTCTTGTGTCGTTCCTGTACTAATTGGTAACGAAGTAAAAAATATACCTAACGATACCGCCCTGCCATAAAATGACTAAAATGTTTCCTTCAACAGATTATGTTAATCACTACGACGTGATGGGGCTGATATGCGGTGTAATTTTACAATATTGTGTTTCACTCATAATCTATTCTGAAACTGATAAGTTTTGCATAGCTAACATACCCTTTCGGAACGCGATAATCAATAAGGGCCAGTATATTTACAGAGATTTAAGCCTTACGTATGTGTATTGATATGCGACAGCGGATGATTTGATTTGGATTGGCATATGTCTCTTTTTTGTGTGAGCTAAATACATGGTTTAATTTTGCTTATAGCTTGGAATTCAAATAAATCTTATATGAGCTTATGCAATTCTTGACAGTTTTATAGTTGTTTATATTAACGTGATTTTCAAAAACTACGAAAACATATTTCGTCATTATTAATACTAATACTTTTCATCCTACTATTTTGTGCTAGCTCACTAAAAAATCTTTAAGAAGACAGTAATATATTTAGTTTATTTTATTTGCAGCTCGTACGTTCTTTACAGTTTCAAAGCTTCATCAGCTAGACATGTAATGTTTAAATCTTTAATAGACTGACCTATTATGATAAAATATTCCCTAAATAATCTGGATAAAATTGCAAGGAAACCTACAATGTTATACAAATATTGAGTAAACAAAATATTTTACATTAATAAAGTTACTCATAAACGAAAACTGCTTTCTCGGTACATAAAAAATAATTATAGTTGATTAGAAATTACAACTTATAAATAGAACTTGTACGAAATTTCATATTTCATAGGTTTCGTAGGTTCTTTGGGGAGACCGAAACAATAATTTTGAATGGATATTCTTAGCTCCACCTTAGACATGGTTGTTATATTTTTATTAAAATTTAAAATTGTAGTAATAATTTATCTTAGTGAATTACAAATTCATAGTTCATTCATATTTCAAACCAACTAACACAAAAAGTAAAATTTCTAAATTAAAAAACAACAGCTAAATCATATGAGATAATATTTTACAACAAATAAAAATACTATTTTAGTATAAAAATAAGATAACCAAATTTCAAGTTCACCTAAAGACTGACTAATAATTATTTTACTAGTCTCAAGAGTATCCCCACAAACATAGAAGAAGAGAAATATATAACATTTCCATAACTCCCTTGTCTACACTATCTTTTCGTGGCCTACAACCTTCGTTTTTTGTAACGAGAAAACTTAATATAGTAAAACGTGTGCTTGTACCAAACATTCATGGATTTTATATGTTATTGTTGGTTTTATGTAAAATAAAGGACGTTTTTATGACATAGGGTCACTTTATTAAAGAGTTTCTAATGTCATTTTAATTGCCAAAAGCCTAATCAAATATTAAAAGTAGACTAAAACTCTTCATTAGGAGCTCGGATCGTGATCCAAGCCGTTGATAAATTCACACTAGTGTGTACATACGACATAAACAGTGATTCTCTACGGTTTTAAGTCTATGCGATACAACTGCGCCTGTCGGAGAGGTGCGCAATCACTACAAAATTCGGGTAATTCTGACAGCTTGTCGCACTCGTGTGTACATAATGCTTCAAGTTGTATGTCAATATGATTCAAGTCGCTGTAAGTGTACCGGGAGTAATATGTCTGGATCAGCTTGGCTGGTTTTTCGCAATGTACTGTTGTAGTAACGGCAGCACTGAATAAGAAGAGATTTAGAATCTGAAAGAAATAATTTCTGGGGAATGTTTCCACTCATGTTTCATGTGCCGAATATCTATCATTAGCTGAAAAAGGCTTGATAATTTTTTATGTCTGGTACGAAATTTGAGAACATTTTATCGTTAGCAGCATAGTGATAATGTTACTGTGTTTCCCAATAATCTAACAATAGCTTTATTTGTTTCATGAAATTCATAACTGTAAAATGAATAAAACCATGAGGGGGCATACTGCGTGGCTCAGTATTACAGTTATTCTACTCCACGCTGACGGGTTGTTTGTTTGTAACTTGTTTGTAACTGTTGTTATAGTCCTCTCGCTTCTCGTACCTGTAATGTCAACACATTACTACACCTCCGGACTACTGAGATATCAGTTCTTGGTAACTCTCGAGACATTTCCTTTCTTTCAAATTTATATGTCTCAATGTTATCTGTTTAACACGTACCATTATTTCATTTAATCATTTACTATAATAAAGGTTGCAAATAGTTTAAACTGGTGGCTATGTATAGATTGGTATCCTCACTACATTCCAAAAGGTTCAATTTAAAATTAATTAACTCCTAAACTACCAAAAATTATATACTAATGTTTTGATTAAAGTGTAAAGAAATTATTGTAATACAAAAACTGGCTGCTTTCTTGATTATTACGATTGCAAGGGAGACGTGTGTTACACTACGTGTTACGTAACAGCCTTAGCTGAGATTAGATGCAAATTATCAAACCCATAACTCATTTCATATTTGATATTTCCTTTTTACAATTGGAGAAACTATCATACAGAAAATACATTTGTCACCCTCCCAGCAAAGATAAGAGAAGTTATGTCACAATAGGGTTGTTATATTTTTTTATTAAAATTTAAAATTGTAGTAATAATTTATCTTAGTGAATTACAAATTAAATGCAAGTTAAATAGGCTTCAATGACGATTAGGCAAATTCAATGGTTGGACATACACCAACATATAAATCATTCTTTTTATGTAGATATAAAGTTTCATACATAATAGGGATAGGATATTTTTTTAGATATTTTGCCACTATATATATTCAATTTATTCACGTCCAGTATAATAAGCATCCAACACTCGAGTGGTCGATGATATTGAATCATTTAGAACGATTTAAATGTCAGTTATTATAGAATGAAAGTTGCATTATTTTCTATAAACATAAAATGCATACATTTATTTTACATATAAAACTATAGCTTCCCTATAGTAAAATCGTAATAGATAGTCTAATATAACGTCTATTACGTTATTCAATTGATATTATTATTCTAAATTATTTAAATCATTTGTGTAGTACTTTAGAATGGCCATTAGAGGCGGGAAATACTGTTGCTTGTCAATACCTATTGCAACCTTTTAGCGTGGTAGAATGATAGTATACAAATATGCTAATACATAACATAGACTCATAAACTAATACATTTATAAACGGGCTAATTCAAGTTTGACAATATAAAAAATACAACACAATTTTTTGTGGGGTACTACAAATACCTTATCTAATGTTTTTTATTCGACTATATATACGTACGTTTTATAAATATATTAACTTAAATATATTCTTAACAAGCGCTCATGTGATCTGAGCTTGAATTTGGATAGTATCTCGAGGGATGTTTCTCTTATTTCGCCAGAAATAAGCTTTGGGCTTCGGTGGCTCGCACTGTTGGCGAAAATGGGAAAAGTCCCTCGAGTCTCCCTATGCTCTCTGTTAGATTAGCGACTTTACTTGAGCCACCGTCAGACAAGAGGAACTGGGTGTCTGGACGAGGCCCTACGGCCGCTGCCGAGTTGCGCCTTCAATTCCTGACGATAACTACACTTTATTCTATTTTGCATAGACACATTATTTTAGAGCATCACGTCCTAACTAATATTCTTTATTATTTAAGTTCAGCATTAAAAATTGCATTATTGTTCTACCAGCTGTTTACAGTGAGTAAAACTGGAAGCGCCAGAAATCAATGAATTGCATCTGAGGAAAATTATATTAAAGGTACAAAATATGACACTAATGATGCTATATTACTAGTTAACTTTATACTAGAAATAATGACTGTACTAAGTAAGAGTAGACCCGCCGTCTACTAGAAACCTGACACGTTCGACACCTACACCCCACACACAGTACTTGCCTCCAACCTCAACCAATCTGCAAGTTAACAACAAGCTCTTAAATTCCAAAAGTAAAGAGCGAGTAGTTGTTCTAGCGGATAGTAAGGGCAATGAGTTTTCTTCTTATATAAAGGAGTTGGAAGATGACTTATAGACATAACGTAGCTACGGTAGGTAGGTAGATTCAATTGAATTTAAAGTTTAGCTCCAGTTCACCTTCCTGGCCTTATTTTATAAATGAAGCAGGTTTTTTTAGTATAAACAGTAGGTTAAACATGTCATCAATGGCATTTATACACATTCTTGTACTGAAAATTAAAAAATCAAATATGTTTATAAATAAAACAATCTGCATGTATTGATATATTATATCTCCTGCAGGAACAATTTCTGGAACTACGTGTACGTAAGTTGTATAATCGTTTAGTTTGGCATATTAGAAAAATTAACTTGTATTGTTATTCTTAAACAGTGAAAATAAACATTTTCATTCTATTATTTAATTACATTTCCTTTTTTGTAGTTTATAAATTTGTATACCTTATTATTAACGTAAACAAGCATTTACCATTTTCTTTATTTATTAAAACCAATGAGTTGCCCTCTTGCACGATGCCAGTGAGTCGTTAACGGGAAGTGCTTACTACATATTCCCATCTGACGTAATATTACACATAATAGCCAAGAGATCTGTAATGTATATGAGCTTACTTTCCAATTCCTGACTTTAAGAAAGTAATAACGTTTTTACACATGTTGGAATGTTCCTGAATTATTATATCCCTATTATTCCATGGCTTTGTGATCCCTTATACACATTTCAACATCTCTTTGATACATTTACTTCGTTATGAGATAAATTAGACTATTTACATTCATTCTGACAGATGTTACTTAGTGATACATCATACACCTAGTAAATTTATTTTACAGTTATATTTCTAAATATCATCTATAGCAAAATGTTTAGCATTTTAGCAACATACAACAGAGTTACAAGGCAGTTATTTTCGTGTATGGAAGGACAAGAGGTTTTTACGATCTATTATATTCATTTCTACATTCTCCTTTTGCTAAATTTATATATGTATGGTATGATAGCTTGTGGCTGATGGTATTAACCAATGTTACAATAAAGATGATGCTTGGGTAATACGCCATGAGCAAACATGTTGGCCAGCGGTAATATACTGAAGGACTTATAATGTATGTTAAACCCATAATAGATATTATTGTTATTTTTTTTTGTTTTTGTTTCTTGTTTGTTGTATATTTGAGAAATATCAAGAGTGGTTTTAAAAAGATTGAAAAGGCTATGAGACTACTAATCATTAAGTAACTATAGTAGGAATGATGATTCAATGAGAATGGCACCGTTACAGGCTTGAAATTGTGAAATCTGTTGAGACAATGAGCAAACCTCTTCAAATGAATTACGTACACTGGGTACTTGTTGGGAAACCAGGCAAACCTCTGTTGCAGTCTGTGTCACTAATGTTGAAACGATGTACAGCATTTTTGAAACCATCTCCGTTACAAAATTATATTGGTTTTTTACAGATAAAAGTAAACCAGATTTCAAGAATCACGTCTGTGGCAAGTTCAGAGTACAGACGCTGTATTGAAAGAGAAATGAAATGTAGCTATATTTGAAACTTGCATTTTTTGCTTAGCTGGACAAAATTACGTAATTACCTAAGCATGTTGAGATTGATAAGGATAAACTGTTTCTAATAACATAGACAATTTTATAAATGTATAATCTACTAGTGACAGTCTTAAATAAATCCAATGTGATGTTTGTTTGCTTACAAGATTAAATACTTTTCTTACGTTTAATGTTGCATATTTTACTATTTTATAGTATTACTGTCCATTATATAATTTCTAAATTCCTTATTTTTTAGATAATTTATATTTACTACATACAAGTGAGTTTGTAAACTTTATACATATATTTACAATGATTTGTAAATATGTTCCGTTTTAAAAATAAAACCTTGTAAAATTAGAATAACAAAATCTATGCAGCTGCACAAAGTGAATCTAATGTTAACTCTTATATAAGAAGTTTAAAGCATATATAGTAACCTAGTTACCATCCTGACGGATTGTCTTTCTCTCAGTGAATAAAATATATATTACGGAACTTCCGCCCGGCTTACCTAGATCTGTTTGATAGTTCACAATTCATTGATCCGACTCTGCGATAGGAACTTGTGATTGAATCATGTCCTTGATTTTCGTTCGGTCTGTTTGTGTAAAGAAGGTCCTAAAGATAAGACATTTGGTACATAGGTTTCCCATGGGGTAAAAAATGTCTAAAGATAATCGTCTGTTTGTTTGCCAATGTGCAAAATCTGCCGCGTGTCCATCTATTTGTGTGTGTGAGTGTGTGTATATATATATATATATATATATATATATATATATATATATATATAAGAGAGATGTGTGTGTGTGTGTGTATATATATATTTTCATGTGATAACTCTAAAAACACTATAAATGTAAAACTAGTAAAAAAGGAAAAGGTTTCTCTTCGTCTAAGAAAATCCGAAAATCCCCTGTGGATTTTTGGAATCTGTTGTCAAAGAATAAGTCGCCCTTCTTTCTGGGTATTTCTATGTGATATTTGTTGGTAGTAAGTTCTTAAACTTGTAATATAGGTTCCTCTTGGTAATAATACAACTACATAGGCTACATTATGATATTGCTGCTTATTCAATGTTTTTTTTTTTATTAAAGTTTACAAATATCATGACTTTACTTGTTGAAATGAGTGTAAAGATTTAAATATTGCAGTAATTCGGATTTATGGGTAGTCATATGATAGTTAACTATATTATGATACAAAATAGGTGAATTATAATGTTGCGGGATAAATACATATCTTTTTTGGATTGTCGTAAGTTAAAAGTGTAGGAGCCACAATGTGTGAATGCAAATTTACTGTAGACATAAATCAATCCGATGATGTCCGAGACTGTGTGCTTGATTTATGCTTATCCGACTTTACAAGCCCACACGGGAGATATCAGAGACGACCATTTTTACGAGAGGTATTACTGGATTCTTGTCAGGGGTGTTATTTGTAGTGAGGATAACACAGGTTTATACTATAATACACTATTTCAGTTAAGAATTAAATAGATTTCTATAGCGTAATTCAAACCGGTATGATCACCTTGGCCTTCTATCAAAAAGCACAGCAGTATCACAGTTGGAAACACGAACTAATTATGACTGTATTACAGGAGATGGTTCAGACTAGGAGTCATTGCAGAACCGGTGATCCGATGTTGTCCAGACCCGAAGTACTATAATATTTAAGTTTGGAAAGGCCCAGGAGAGTTTTTGTTAATAACTGGACAATGTGTCTGTAGATTTAGTGTTAATAATAATACAAAAATTCTAAAATATCCTAATGTAAGCGGTGGATTTATTGTAATCAAGCCCTAATTAATACGATTAAATATTAGTATTAAATTAATAGTATAATACATTGTATAATAGTTAATAATGTAAAAATAAGGACGGCTTTGTTGGGAATAAATTACCATTAATTTATAAACCATAGTAATTCTATTTTTATCATATTAACAATCATTTAATTTATGTACACCTGGACCTGGTAAGGAAGTTTTTATGGTTCATCTTCCAATGGAGAAATATGCACACACACACACACACACACACACACACACACACACCACACACACACACACACACACACATATATAATATTTTTCAATGTCATAACATTGATAAAGCATCATCAATTATTTCAATACATTAATCCAGAGACACGAATAAAGACCACCGTTATGTATCCATAGAATAATATTAATATTTCAACTGATATCACTACTTATATTTTATAGCATGGATTTTGCTATTTATTTAAAATTATTAAATATAAATATGACATGGTTTTAGAAATCATGAGTTATTTAAGATTAAATTATCTGACCTAAGTATGAGACATACAATGCCTTTATCAAGTTAATACTTTTAATCACTCTGTGAAAAGAGGTAAAGAACTATTAAAAGGAAACATTGCTTTTTCTTAAACACAGTATATTTTACTAAAATAGATGGAATACAAACAAGAGAGATTAATTTCTAGAGAGTTTTAATACTGTATTTTTGAGTACGCTGAAGAACTATATCTTTGGCATGTTTCATAATGGACATATTATTTTTAAATAAACTGAAAATATTTTAGAAAGGCAGTCATTTAGTCAGTATTTGCTGTTTAAACTACCATTATCATCGTTATTAATTTTTATATTAATATCTTATAAACGAATAATGTGAATTATTATGTCAATAAACATTTTTAAATTTCAATATACAATTTTGGTTCATTAAACGTTTTAACATTAAATTCCTGCAATGGGACTTACCTTAAAACAGATGATAACAATTTTATTTAATAGATTATGACTCGAATCTACACTTTTATAGTGGTGGATGGCAATGAAGATGTTGTATATTTAGTGCTAGAAATGCATTTCTTGAATTACTTGTAAAAGACGGATAAATAAACAATGACATAATTTATTAGATTTGTTTAATTAATAAACATCCAACGAAGATTCAAAAACTACTTTGGTAACTTCATCCATTACATTCGAATAATTTGGAAAAAAACGCTAACAGCGAACATTAGAGCTCTCAAACTTATCTGTTTCATATTTATCATTACTTAGTAAGTACTTATTTATATATATTTTTCCACTTCATGCATTATATAATAGCGTTTTTTCTCTTACAATAGTTGTAAATTAAGCTCAGTGTTCTTTAAACAACATTACATCCATCATAAATAATTATGGGAAACTTAGCCCTATGTAAATAACAAAAAATACATATATGAATGTATACTCAAGGAATACTCAACAGTGGTGTCTAAAATATAACCCACTTGAACAAGAAGTGGCTAGATATATTGTTTTGATTTGTTACGTGTTTAAAAATATCAGTAAAATAATTTAGCACGCATCGGAAAAGACAGCATAAACAAACCATTCGTATAATATTTAAAAATTGTAATAGTAGAATTCTGAAAAGATCTGGGAATAATAAAAATATAATGAGAAAAAAACAAATCAAGTATATAATTTCTTTAAAACTCAATAAGGAAGTTCATGGATCGTTGTAGCTATATTGTGTGTATGCTTTGATTTATGTTGAAGTACCATCAGTAATGCTGCACAGGAAATAGAGCTGTCTACACACACAAGTCAGTACCCACCTTGCTATAACACTTAGACTTTCATTAAATATTAAAGGAGTCTTTAAGTGTCTCTATTATAAATGTCTCTGAGTGACAGTTTCACACGTCTGATAATATTTTCACTTTTCTATTAGTTAAATACGTTTTTATAATTGATTTTATATTTAATAGTCTCTGCAAATCCTATACAGGTTTGGTTAAGGGGAGCAAATATTCCATAACAAAATTAAACTTTTATACACTAAAATCTCTCTCTCTCTTTCAAAAGTAAAACGATAATGTTTTTGTCCTCCTTTACATATGAGAAAAATGTAAGTTGTGTTATCAATATTTCATTTATTTGATTACGCTTCTGTGTCCTAATTTTATTTAATGACGAATTGACTAATATGTTACATAGAGCACAAAACGATTGTATCAGATATATATATTATTTAGCTTTGAATAAAGGTTTGACTCAGTATTGTGTGCCATTTTGTGGGTTGAAAATTAAAGAAAAAGAGAATATAAAATAATTAGGTTTTCTTAAAAAAAATATATATATAGAACCAGATTATTTATTTGATATTTATTGTAGGATGAGTGAAGTTAATTTTAGGTCAACTCGTTTCTGTAATGTAACACTATAGATACCTATCCACCGAACAGTAACTTATAATAAATTCGTGTATGATCTGTTAGACTATTAAATTCATTACACTGTGCTTTAAAAGACTGTGAGAGTGATAAAATTATTTGAAAAGAGTCATTAAAGAAAGCTATTAGAGCAATATATGTAAAGAATGATATCTTTGTATATATTACTGTGGTAGTAAATTGGCAAACAAAAACTAAGAAGTTGTAATTAAATTTGTATAACCTCATTATATACTATTATTGTATTACCTTTATATTGTATTACCATTATATTACCTTTATTGTAAGAAAATCAATGTTTTGTAATGTAATTACTTGTGTAATTGTCAAACTCTCTCTCTACAATTTAAAATAAATATTCATATTTAATTTGCATAAGTTTGCAATCACTATCAGTGATTCCCTTTCCGTTACGACACCTGCGTTAGTCCGCCGCTAATTATACCTGATCCACGTGTAGGCCTGATTGCATGTAACTACATTATAATCGTACGTTTTTACTACATCAACAAAAATAGGTTTTGTTCAATTTGATTATTCTTAATACTGGTCAAAAGCATTACAGTTATATCACTACAATGCAATTCATACTTATCTTCAATATACTGCTTATAATTACAAACTTTAAATACTTTTGGAAACTAAAATAATTGAAAATAGTAATTTTTTATCATTATTGGTAATAACTATTAGCCGTATGTTTTTGAGGCAATCTCGTGTAAATAATTACCTACATTCTTGATATAATAAAAACTTAAATATTTAGGAGACCTTGGTCACTCACGTGCGCGCGTGTCTTTTTATAAAGATTATTACTTATATTATTGTATGGATAAAGATTAAATTATTTCTTACTTTTCGAGAAGAATCTTTTCATATGTTTTACCCTGTTTTTGCAAGAGTTTTTTAGGCCATAATTTTTGGTTTCTGGCATGTATTATTTCTAATCTAGGGTTTTAAAACGTAATGATATGTTTTGTAACATATAACGATTAAATCCAACTACTCTTTGGGTACTTTTTTCATTGTTCCTATAAGCCAACATATCACACACACTACACCGCAGGATCTCTTCCCTGTTTATGTAATGCTTGTTTACCTGGCCCTACCTGTTTAATTGATCTAGGGTGCATTATAATTATGAAATCATATTATAAAACAAGTATATATGGCTTTTAATTTAAAATACTCAACTACTGCTTAATTAATAGCCGTGCAAATTCGATAATAAAAGTTAGTATTCATATTTTAGGGATTTCGCTCTGGACAGGTCACCGTTCTGTGCTATGAGACGATTTGTATTTGTATGCACATCTACATGTTACCTTAGAACTACTATGATATAGTCAATATGATTATGTTCATAATGAATTAGTTACCTAATTACAGCACGTAGTAGTTCAGAACTACTCCACTGACTTAATCTATTCTGGCATTGAAGAGTTAATCGCATTAATGGAGCATGTAGATCACCTTGCCTGTAATAAGATTACATTTAATACAACCTACGCTCATTGCAGTCAACAGCAATGTGGGATAAGATTGAAATTACATAATGAAAATATAACTCACACTTGCATAAATGTAAATTATTACAATATATAATAGAGTATTAGACTAAAGGTAACTCTTCACAATAATGTTAGAAATTAAGTCTAAGGTAATTATTTTCACAAATAAAGAGTATTATGATCATATACAGTTTTTTAGCAAAGACCACCAAGATAACCAAGATCGCAAGATAACCAGATCAAGCAACGCCGAGCGTGGCTGCTGCTTGGACAGGTGACCGCTGAGCGATCCTGTCCTTGCAAGCGGCCCGCCTGCCCGGCCATTGGTGGTGGTTCGGAAGTCACCTTTAAGCCATTGGTCCCCCGGTTAAGTGTTAGAGAGGGCTTCTTAGCCCTAAGGGGAGTCTAAATTCCATTTAACGATAATGTTAACTTTATGTTACATATCTCTGGAAGTAAGTAACCTAGAAACCTACATTATTTCTTGTTTGAAAGAACAGCTCTTTAGTTAGTTCCGCGTAAATTATTGTTATTATTGGTAAAAAATAAAAAAAATTTGTGATTTTTTTTTTTTAATATGATTTTTGTAAATTATTTTTTATATTTTTCCATTTGATAAATTTTTATTTATAATTGGAATATTTTGAAACTTTAGGAGGAACTAGTGTTTATAGTAATGCAGCTACAGTAACAATTTGGCTATCCTACCTATAACCGTTCTTGAGATATATCACATCAAATGTACAAAAATGCTATTTTGCGGAAAACTGCAAAAATGTAAAAATTAACACCAAAATATAAGTTATATTACCTTTAATGTAATCCTGCACCATAAGATGGGTTCTCTGGGTCTTCTGACTCCTAGTAAATGTCTTCCAGACTTCTTTTGCCTAATGTCCTGCTTTGTCGGATTTTTTTTCAAGGTCAGTCATGGCCTTTTCTGCTTTTCGGAGTCGGTCCAAGTCCATCTTCTTCATAGCGGCAAGCATGTTAGATCCTACTTCCAACCCTAACCCCTCTAATATTTTACACTTGCTGGAAAACCTTCATTAAATGATAGCACAGCATCATGTCAAGGTGTGCAATCGTACAAAAGTCCTTTTAGGAATACGAGACCATATGAGGTTGTTTAGTGACTCATTTGGGTTCTGGGACTTCCCTTTGAGGCACTTTGCTAATAACTCTGGATCAGACAGGCTCTTGAAAATTGGTTTTAATTTCAACATAATGGCTTCAGGAAGATGGAAATGTTTGCCATGGTCATAGGATTTATTTTCGAGTTCTGCTTTTTTATATTTACGTCACTTCATCATTCGGATACAATTGATGTGTTGGCGTTTCATTTGTAGATTGGACATGAAAACATGTTGCCCAAACAGCTTTCTTCATCTTAACTACACTATGGGTGTTCCTCCTAATTGATAATCCATAAAAAGTCTGAAGCTTTTGAACCGCAGCAGTCGTTAGTCGGTTTTTTCCCACACAAAGGTTTCCCATCTGACAATTTTTCTTTTTTACATTTATCTTTTAGAGTGTGTAGGCGAGTCCCCATACGCTTCTGTACATGACCTACGCATTCTAGTTTTCTAATTACTACATCAGGTCCATAAGGTAGGGATTCAGATTGATACAGTTGCACGACCAAGGAGCTTTTTTTTACTAAAACTTGTTGCAGGCCTTATTTTATTGATTTTTTTCATGGCTTTATGATTTATGTATTACAAAGTGTTATATATCATTGGAAAGAGGAAATTTCAAACTGTAATATTCAATAAAAAACCCAAAAATGAAAAAAAATAATTTTTTTCAATTTAGACTCCCCCTAACTTCGCCTGGTAAAATAAGACATTCTTTACTTTTATTTTACTTTTTTATAAATAGGAAAAACCGAGTATCAGTTATTGTAATGAAGAGTTTTTATTTTAAGGTTGGGATTTGAACTTTACTTGAAGTACATCTTACATTAACTTTAAAACGCATTCTTAATTGCATGTAAAGAGTTACTAAACTATCTTAAAAACTATTTCTTAAATCTAATACTCATTTAGTAAATTTATCTTACACATTTTAAGAAGAGCCATCAGAACATCTAGAACTGTGACGACCCCAGCATATAGTTCTGAGACCAGACCGGTAACATCGTATGCGGTCTTAATCAGCCAATTTAAAATATTAATTACCAGTAATATATTTTATTTTTATTCAGCATAACATTTAATTGTAGTAACAAGTAATGAATATATGCAGCCAGACTTATTAGGTTAAGCAGTGCAGGTGGAGAAGATATATATTTTAATTCAGCACATGAATTGTAAGTCCAAGTCTGTCAGCAGTAAGCCTGGTAATTTTCCATACCCAGAGCAGCTGCGCAGTTACTGGGTGGTAAACAGGCAGGAATTTGCTGAGGTAGCGTCTGGAACAACGCTGCTCCCTGGAGTTCGTTGTTCTGAGTCGCAGTCGTGCCAGGGTTTTGAACGCGTCAAGCTCGCGTGAAATCGCTCTCTCGCTCTCTCTCCCGTTCTAAATTTGTAATTGTTCAACTGATTCTAAATTAAGCAATAAAATTCAAATTGTTTTCGCAATAAACTAAATTGTTTTATTTGGCCAACTGAGGAGAGAATTTTTATTACAGCAACCTGGGCTAGTTTCCATCACCGTGTCCGAATTAGAACCCGAGAACTTTTTAAATTAAATTACGTGTGGTCGTCACGCCACATATTTGGTGTCAGGTGTGGGGTAAAGTTTCTGCAGTTAGTTGAGTTCTGTGGGGTTGTGTCAGTTGGTTCTGTCGGTCGGTTCGTCTTTCTAAAAATAAATTAGTGTTTCTTTGTTTCGTTGAAGAAATCGAAAAGTTGGTGCAAGAAGCCGGGACAAGGATGATGGGTAAGTAATTTTTATTCTGCCCGTAGAATAATGCTAGCCTAGAAACTGTTTTATAAAACGTAATATTTGAAATTGTTGAAATCACGAGGTGACTAAGTCAAAGGTAATTTAATGCTTTAAATTTAAAACTAATTGAAAACTTTTTTTGATTAATTTTTATAATTTTTATTGAATTTTAAAGTAATACTTGTAATAGAGACGCCATGTTGGCTGAGAACAATAGACGCTAATGGTCCGCCATACTTGTTGTAAGCTCCCACAATTCCATTCGACATTACTAACTAGTTATATTCTTTGTTAGGCATTCGGTTGTCGATTACTTGAATCTCGACAATCGTTATTTCGGTAGTTGTGAATAATTGAGTAGTTATTCGGTAGTACTTTGTTTTGATTGGACTAGTCCCTCAGTAATTCAATTCTTATACGTAATATTGATCAAAAATAAACGTACACTCTAAGGTTTTAATGTACTGATTTAACTGGTAGTTAAAACCTGATTAACCTAAATTAGCTGCTTCTAAAACTAACTTAATTATACAAATTAGTTGATAACCTAACCTTTCTGACTTGGTTAGGCTAACTCAAAGGTACCGGTACAGGGCAGGAGGCTAACCACGTTGTGAGAGAAGGAAGATAAGGGGTAGTAGTCATTAAAGGAAAGTGAAATAAATTATAAATTTAAATATTTTTGAAAAATTAAAGTTGGACTTGGTTATATTTTGTTGAAACTTTGGGAACTTGTTCATCTGATGATAGTTAAATTGTAATTAAACTTTAAACTTTTGGTTAACTTTAAAGTTTTGACATTTGATTTTTTATTATGTTTTAAATTCTTCCTCTCGTCCGTGGTGGTGGAATCAGCAAACCCTGATTGAGTTAGTTTGCTAAGTTTATTTACAGGCACGAAGAAAGAAAATTAAATTTTGTGGAATAGGTTTCGACATTCGTGATGAATTGTATGATGAATTGAGTGATAGTTAAAAGGTATTTTAAATATTTTTGGGTAATTTGAAGGAAAAGTAAATATTGAAATATTGGAATTACTCTTTGCTCAGACATAGCAGGTTGTCTTGACTTAGAATAAATCGTGGTGTAACTTCGTATTTGATTAGTGTTCAGGACTTAGACAAAAAGTGGATTGATTAGAGCTGAATTGAAAGTTGATTGATTGATTGCAAGTCGATACATTAAAATTATTTCTTGATTTTAATTACTTTTCACAAACGGGAGAGAGCACATAATTATTTAATTGAAAATTTAATTGAGAAAAATCTTTTAAAATTATCTTTGGAAAACTAAGTTGGGACTTGTCCACTTTTTGAAAGTAAGTGTGCCTGAACTGATTGACAATGGCTGGTCGCGTTAGTATTGGAGGGCAAGAAATGGACCTCCAGGAAGCCATTGATGCGGTAACTGAACGGTTGGAGACTCTTGGTCATGCTAGGTTGGATCGAAGTGACCACCTGAACACCATGTTGGAGGAAACTTTGCGAGGTCATACAGAACGACCTACGTTCGACATGGTAGGCTCGATCACTCCCTTTGATGGAGGAAAGCCGGAGGCTGTTCTCCACTTCTTTGAGAGTATCGACAATGTCGGTGAATTAAGTCATTGGGGAAACGACGAAAAATTAAGGGTTGCTAAATTGAGATTGGCTGGAACCGCCTTGAGTTTTATTCGATCGGAGGATCAAGGCCGGTTGAGTACTTATGCGGGATTTAAAGAAAGTTTTGACACAACGGTTTAGTGACAAAGCTCCGAAAGATTGTTACTTCCAGCAGTTGTCTGTAATACAGCAACGGAGGGGTGAAACGATTGAAGCTTTTGCTGATCGAGTGCGGACATTGAATGAAAAGACAGTGCGAGTCACTGCAAATCCAGAAGTTAATGCTGCACTAAGGGAAGAAGCCGATCGTTAGAGCTTTGGATGCTTTTACCCGAGGTCTTATTGGACACGTTGGTGATCAGACGAGACTAAAATTCCCTACTAACATCCGAGAAGCCGTCACTACAGCGGTATTGATCACATTTTGAAGCAATCGAAAAGATCCGTCTCGCGCTACAGATGAACGGAAGGTTTTTTCAAACTGACCTTGTTTGTTATCGGTGCCATAATCCGGGGCACACGTCTCGTGAGTGTCGGGACAATAGGGGATTTAGTAGACCCAGTAATGACTTGAGGTGCTGGCGATGTAATAAGCCAGGGCACAGACAAAAGGATTGTCGCGTAAAACTTCCAAACAGCATTCCTAGTGCTAGTCAGTCGGGAAACGGGGCAGGGGCCAGTGGAGTCGCCGCCACCCGTCCCCGACAGTAACTGAGCCACAACCGCAGGCCAAGGCGACGAAAAGAAATGTAACAACTGGAAAGAACACTTGTGAACCTAGAGTAGGAGCCTTAGTTAAGAGTCGTGAAAACCGCCCGAGTAGATAAAGAAATACGAATAGTTCCGGTTGTGAAAGATTTAGCCGAGGAACTAGTTGCCATGGGGCGTGTGGATAATGCCGAGGGAAAGATATTAATCGATACCGGTGCTCAGGTGTCGCCTCATCAAACGTGGAGCCGCTGTAGCTCCCGATGACAAAGCCTGACTTGATTATCCGGGGAATTTCAGGACGAACTCTGAAAGATTTACGGCAGACAAAAAGTGACTTTGATGTTAAAGCCGGGTGTGCCGGTGAAAGGGAACTTTGTTGTGAGTAACCTACCCCGTGGGTATTTAGCCGTGTTAGGTTGTGATATTCTGAAAGAGGGGAATGCATCGATAGACATCACGGAAGGTGTTCTCCGTATGTCTGGAAATGACATTTGGTTAAATCGGTTGCACAGGGGTGAGAGTGTTCCCGATTCAGGTAGGCAAGTAGTTGCGCCGCGCCACAAAAAGGCACAGGCCCCTACTACGACACCTGAGGTTGTCCGAGTGGCTAAAACGCCAGGACAGTTGTATAGAGAATTACGTGTATAACGCAAAAGATGTCACAATACCCGCGCGGAGTGAGAAACTGGTTCAGTTGAAGTTAAGCAAATTTAGATCTACGACTAATGATAATCTGGAGGGTTTCGGATGTAGTGGTCGAACCAGTGGGTCCTTACCATACAGGGCGTGTATTTGGCACGAGTATTAACGAAAATAGTGAACAATAAATGTTAGGCGAAGGCTGTGAATGTAAGTGGCGAAGAAGTATCCCTTACGGTAAATTCTAAATTTGGAATAGTGGAATCAGTTAGTAACGATACGATAGATAAGGTCAAAACGTAAGATAGTCTTGATAGCGGATAGTCACGGTCGCGGAATTCAGCAGCTATTGGAAGAGAGGTTGCCAGGGAACTTTGAGCTCAGTTCGTGGTTTGTTCCTAATGGTAAGCTTAAAGATGCGATGGGTAATCTTAAAAGAGAGATTGCACAGCTGACTCAGGGTGATACGGTATTGGTGATGGCAGGAACCAACGACGTGGATAGAGGTGCTCCTTACTCGCGCACCCTACAACAAGCCTTTCAAGCAATACCTAAATAAGTGGGATGCTCGCATTGTAGTAGTGGGAATTCCTGATAGGTTCGACAAGAATGTAATAGGAGATCTGAAGAGAGCGAATGATCTACTTAGATCCTTCGTAAAAGGAACCAATTCGGAGGGACGGGGGAAGGATGTCCTTCTGTGAGATGCGAGGAAGGTTTGCTAGGCGCTTGTATACCAAGCATGGGCTACACCTCAATGAAGAGGTAAAGCTGAAACTTGCAGAGTTGATGCGGAAGACCATCTTGGATGATGTAGAGGTGACAAACGAAGCGAGTAGGACTAGCTATCAAAGAAGACGAATTGTTTGATAAATGTGTAGATGAAAAACTTAGCCATTTGAGACTACCCGAGCGACAAGAGGGTTAAAAGAGTACTAGAGGAATACAGGGACGTGTTTGCGCATAGTGAGGCCCAGCCTTCTGCAATGCACATCGGCCGTAAAACACGTTATCCATACGGGAAATGCTGCGCCGATTTATAAGAAAGCTTATCGGGTTCCATTTCATCAGAAACCCATAGTGGATGAGTTGATTAAAGACCAACTGGACAAGGGGATAATAACTCCTAGTCATAGCCCGTGGGCGTCGCCTGTAGTCATCGTCCCGAAGAAATCTGTGGATGGCAGTAAGAAATATCGTTTCTGCGTAGACTTTAGAGCAGTCAACGCTGTGACTGTACCTGATGTATATCCTCTACCCAACATCGCTGAGACACTTGACTCGCTGGGAGGTTGTACCATGTATACTACACTTGACTTGAGAAGTGGTTATCATCAGATTATGGTAGATGAGGAAAGTCGACCGAAAACTGCCTTTAATGTGCCAGGAGGTCACTATGAGTATCTACGTATGCCCTTTGGACTGTCTACGGCGCCTGCAACATTTCAGCGCCTGATGGATTCAGTTCTTATGGGATTAAAAGGGGAAAAGTGTTTTGTGTATCTGGACGATATTATCTTGTTCTCCGAAAGATTTGGCTTCGCATTTGTCGCATTTGAGTGAAGTGTTGAGTAAGCTACGTGATGTGAATTTCAGCGTGCAACTCAGTAAATGTAAATTTGCAGTAGGCGAGGTTAACTACCTGGGTCATGTAATAACTGGCCATGGTGTAGAACCCGACCCAGGAAAGGTTAAGGCTGTAGAGGGATTCCCTGTACCTAAGACTGTAAAAGATGTACGGTCCTTTTTAGGTTTGGCCGGATATTACCGCCGGTTCATAGAAGGCTTTGCTGCCATTGGGAAAACCTCTTTTTGACTTAACAAAGCAAGGGAAGGATTTCGATTGGGATCAAGAGTGCCAAACTGCGTTTGAGACACTTAAGCAGAAGCTAGTCTCCATCACCAGTGTTTTGTCTTCCCCGATTTCAGTAAGCCGTTCACCTTGGCTACTGATGCCAGTATTGACGCTCTAGGGGCTGTATTGTCCCAAGAAGTAGATGGAGAATAAACATCCAGTCGCGTACGCTTCTCGCACTCTTTTTTCCTGCTGAAAGGAATTATTCTACGACCGAAAGAGAAACTGCTAGGTTTAGTATGGGCTACAAAGTATTTTAGATGTTATTTGTTAGGCCGTGAATTTAAGGCTGTGACAGATCACGCAGCACTAAAGTGGATGTTATCTTTGAAAGATCCAAGTAGTAGACTAATGAGGTGGGCGCTGAGGCTTGCTGAGTTCACTTACACCGTGGAACACAAGCCGGGAAAGAGACATACCAACGCTGATGCTCTCAGTAGAGCTATGTGCGCAGCTACTCGCAGGGACGAGCTCCCTGTGGTTGACCTAGCCACACTGCGTGAGCATCAAAAGAATGATCCTCATTGTCAAGAGTTAAGGAAGGCCAAGTGTTTTAAGTTGAGCCCAGAAAAGATCCTGTACAGAGTGAGCGGAGGTGACAAGAAGATTGTGGTCCCCTCATCTCTTACTCGTGAGGTGATCAGATTGAACCATGACCTGCCAACGACGGGACATGCAGCGGTGGCTAAGACGTTAGACCGTATTAAGGCAAAATTCTGGTGGAAGGGCATGGATAAGGACGTATTAGACTATGTGCGTTCGTGCCACAGTTGTAGTCAACGAACCAACTATGGAAAGGCAAAGGCCCCCCTTGGAACGTTGTTTAACGAGCCCAAGGTTCCTTTCGAAGTAGTGGCAGCCGACATAGTAGGGCCCTTGCCCATCAGTGAGTCGAGAAACGTGTACATCTTGAGTGTGATGGATCATTTCACACGGTATTGTGAATTTATACCACTTGCCTGACCAAACAGCAGACCAGGTGGCTCGAGCTCTAGTGCAGAGAGTGATTACTAAGGTTGGTGTTCCCAAGGCTTTGATTTACAGATCAAGGGGCAAACTTTACCTCTGACCTGATCAAACAGTTGTGCAAATTCTTGCACATCAGGAAAATCCAGACTACAGGGTTTCACCCACAGAGTAATGGTCGGCTAGTGAGAGTACACGCGACTATTGCCAAAATGCTTAGTCACTTTGTGAAACCGTCATCAGACTGATTGGGATGAATATCTCCCATATATAACTATGGCTTATAACAGTCAAAGCCATGAGGCTACGGGATTTTCGCCGTACGAAATGTTGTTTGGGCGAAAAATGGAAGCTCCTATGGAGGGTGACTTGACTATCACAGAAGATAACGAGGTATTTGGTGACCATGTAGAGACTCTGCGCGCGAAGTTAAAGGAAACCCATGAAGTTGCTGCGCGACGTAAGGCATTGGCCAGGGCCAAGTATGAAAGGCAGTACAACAAGAAAGTGAAGGATTCGTTGTACGAGGAAGGCCAGTACGTTCTGCTGCACGTGCCGAGTATCGGGCGTCACAGAGTGAAGAAACTGTCAAAACTATGGAAGGGTCCCTACAGGATAGTCAAGGTGTTATCGTCGTTGAATTTAGTTTTGAAAGTGAGAAATAGAGAAATCGTGGTTCACGTGAATCGAGTAAAGCCGTACGTGAGTAGAACCAAGGTGAACCAGGTGCCGGAAGTGCACGTTGACGACGATGTTGGCGATATCGAGATTCCAGACTCGAATATCTGTATTGGTGAGGGAACACCATCAGCAGATGATGGTATCCCTGGACCAAGTGTTGGCCACACCTCGTACGGGAAATAGGTTGCCACGTGTAAAAAGGAGGCCAGCACGCCTCGAAGACTATGTTTCATAGTTGGGAATTATATCGGTGGTGCTTTGACAAGTGGGAAGTGCTTGACATGCTTATGGGACTGGTGTTTCGTGTTGTAAAGGTAAAACTCGATATAAATTTTAAGTTCAGTTTTAGGATTGATTTTTCTAATCCTGGGAGTAGTAAGCTGCTTCCAGCAAGGGGTCATATTTGAAGGAGGCAGAGATGTGCTGCTGACGGACAGCCATTGGAGGGTCACGTTGCAGTACAACTTGACGCAGATTGAAGAGGAATCCCGAAATCTAAGTATCTTGGTAACTGAGGTAAAGAATCATTTTAATACATTTTTCGAAGATCTACTTAATGAAAAATATGAGTTCACACTCTCCATTAATTCAATTGGAAGCCGGATTTCGTTACGAATTTGTGCTATTACAGCAGTCAGTTAGTGAATACCTAAATGAAATTGATGATCTAATAAAACTGTTACCACAAAGACGTGGAAAACGAGGTTTAGTAGATGCAGGAGGTCATGTGTTAAAGTTTCTGTTTGGTACACTTGAGAATAGCGATTTAGAAATTATTGACGGAAAAATGGATTATTTGTACAACACCAACGAGGAAATAGTGCATCAAGCTAAGGAGCAGGTGACTGTTCTAGCAAATATGCAGGCGGAAATAGTATCACATGCAAAAACAATAAATAACGTAATTTCTATATTGAAAGAATATCATTCTAATATGCATGAACAAATGGTTAAAATTTTCACACAAGCAAATGCTGCTCATTATCAGTTAAAAACTCTTTTTGAATATTTGAAGTTAAGTTCTGCGCTTTCGGATACTAAAGAAACAGTAAGTAGTGCAAGACGAAAGATAACTAAATTCCATCAAGCAATTGAGAGCTTAGCAGCTGGGAAGGTTGACAGTAACTTGCTAACACCTCATGATTATCTAAGAATTTTGAAGGAAATTGAAAAGGTTATACCTCCAACGACTAAATTGTATTCACCTGTTAAATTAGAAAATATTCATCAATTTTATTCTGCTGTAGTTGTTCATAGTTATACAACGATTCACACCTTAAGGGTAGTGATGAGGTTGCCTCTTTCAAACGATAATAAGATGTTCCAATTATATGATATTATTACCTATCCGGTGTATGATGCCTCTCTCAAAGTATGGACCCAGTGGGAAGTTGGTACCCAAAAATTATTGATCAGTAAGGATCGGTTGATGTACTCGATGTACAATCAATTGCAGTTCGACCGAGAGTGTCGAGGGGAACAACTGATTGTTTGCCCGTTATCGAATGTCCTGTTAAGCGTAAGCAAGAGACCAAATTGTGCGGTTGAGATGTTTCATTACGAGCAAGTGAGGCTCTGTGGTAGAAAATTAATATCGGGATTAAGGTCTCCGGTACTTGTCAAAAACTCCAAGCCGATGGATATACAGTGCCTCAGAGGAGCACAGATTGACTTTGAACTGTCTAACTAGTGACGGGACCCTGAATATAACTTCCGCGGTAGTGAAGGGGGTCGGTGAATTTAGAGGAATTGATATGTGTGATGTTGTCTCTGAAGAATTCAAGGTGCCTGCCCGTATTCACGGCAGCTCTGTGTTCTCAGAACAGATAAGTGAAATTGTGTTTCCAAATGTGGAAGAAATTTACACAAGCGAGGAGAAGGAGCTGTTTAGCTCTGAGCAGGAAACGGCTGTGAAAGTCCTGCAGGGACTGAACGAACGGCTGGGCACATTAGGTGTTAAGGAGTACCGTCCGGAGGACGTAGTCCGTCATCTGAAGTCCCACATTCTGTTTGGTCGAAGATTTTATGCTGCAAAAGTGGCAGCTGCTGGTAGTTTTGGGTTAGTGTCAATCCTGATGCTTGTGTACATGTGTTACAGATTTGTTATGCCTGTGATGGCATGGTGGTCGAGTCGCCGAAACCGTCGCCGACAGCGTCGCTCCGCCACTCTGACCGAGGTCTTCGCAAAAGTGAGAGGCCTGACGTCACTAGACAGTCCTGAAGGAGACCAAGAGGGTGTGAGTAATGACACTCTGAATAAGTGTGAGTCCCTCAACACACTGTGGTATGGTGAGGAAGTTTTGCTTGGAAAACTCCATACCGATTGCTCCAGACATTCGTGTTAATGCTGTGACAGAATAATCTTTCAAAGGCCTTGAGTAAGGAATGATCGATTTGTGTTAATTGTGGTTGACTAGTCAAGTTGTGTTGAGAGATGTGTGCACACGGGACAGTTGTTAAAGGAGACACTGGAAGATGTATTAAGGAATATACTCGTAGTTATGTTAGATTGGTGATTGTTGATGTAACCATGTTTTTAGATGTAACATTTTAATTTGTTAAATTGTAGTGTTGTGGAATGTGTAACTGATCTTATGTTTTGATCAGGCAGACTTGGAGATATAATTTTCGAAATTATTCGATAATTGGCTAATATTTTAAGGGATTGACAAAACGTAAGTAAAATAAACATGTGAGACAACCACATGGGGCACAGGAAGGACCTGCCGGCCATCCAAACATACCCTTAACCCTGATCCTACCTTTACCCCAAAGTTCTGGACTGTGTAACCCATTGTTGGCCTTGATGCCCATGCGTTCAACAGTAATTGTTAGACTAACTTGTCGCAACTGCCTAGTTGGCTTGCGCAACCAACTAAGCGGTTGTAACGTCTCCAGTCTGGCCGATGTAGTAAAGTTGTAAGTTGTTTGTTAGTTTTCTTATAAGTGAATTGTGAGTTCTATATGAATATGTTTTGGCTTAGGTTAATTTTAAGCTCTAAGGCATCAGCAGAATGTAATGAAATGTAGAAGGAAGGTCTCGGTGAGCTACCCTGTTTCCAGGGGTAAGCGAGGTGAAAACCTTGGGGAGCCCCCAGGACCACAATGCCCTTAAAAACCAAGCGTGGGGGGCGGAACCTTTAGTTTTAGTTTTTTTTTGTTGTTGTTTCTGTCATGAAACTGAAGAAGGTCGAGAAGTGTGAGGAATGTGTCCTCCAGTTGTTGGATGTTCAGAAGAACGTCAACGCAAACTTTTTAAAAGATGAAAGGTTTTTGAACCGCTTTTCCAGAGACCCCCCTCGCATTTACAGTGTAACGGCCACCCACTAAACTGGGTCGAGCCACTAGTTTTAAGTCTTTTTGTCAGGGCCCTTATGGAATGTAGTACTGTAATGGTTTGGTCGATGCCTTAGTAGCTTAATAAGAACAATTAAGATGTTAACAATTTTTGTACTGTTCTTGAGGATGTTGCTTAATGATTTATTTTGTTAGTTAAGTTTGATGTCATTCATGACATGCTACTTATTGGCTGTGCATATTATAATGGTTTTGTGTTATAGTCAACGTACAAGTGAACTAACTCAGGATAACTCCATTATAATCCATAGTAGGGGTGACTGAGGAAACCGGCCCCGAGTGAAAACCCACGAGGCTTAACCAGGAATGGGGGAGTAGCGTTCAAAATTCACAAAGAAGACTACCACTTTATAATTATTTTAAATTTAACTAGGCTCTGCAAAATGTGGTATGTTATCAACTAATATTTTTAATTATTAAAATTAAACCCATCAAACCATAGTTATCCTGGAGTGCTCAACCAGAATAATTAAATGTAGTTGTGCTGTAGTTCAACTTGAAATGTTTAAGTATTTTAGATTAAGTTTAGAAGCACTGGTTAGTTCCCTTGTACTACGTATTGTTTTAAATGTGTTAATGGTTAGGTAGTCGTATTTGGGTCATTAGAGATAATGGTTTATCTGATTTTAATGACTGGTCTTGAATTAGTATCGTAGTATACCATGATATATGTGTTGTAAGCCTGAAATCTTTTGTGTTCAATCATTGAGAAGAGAGCGAGCGATCGGATCGAATTAAAGAATTACGTATCGCGTTTGCATACTTTTTTTTATTAAAAGAAATTTCTGCCTTTTTAGGGAACTCAATTGTTTATTTAAATTTCATTTAGTTGAGGCTACTGAGTGACAGCTGGAATGGTAATTAATGAACATATACTAAGATTTTCTTGCTAAAGGATAGGACAGAGATCCTCCCCTGCAGAGTAGAGACTTTTCTTCTGGCTGCTGGCTGATGGTTCCTCATACTTAGGGACAAGTATGGTTTTAAGGTGGGGGGAGTGTGACGACCCCAGCATATAGTTCTGAGACCAGACCGGTAACATCGTATGCGGTCTTAATCAGCCAATTTAAAATATTAATTACCAGTAATATATTTTATTTTTATTCAGCATAACATTTAATTGTAGTAACAAGTAATGAATATATGCAGCCAGACTTATTAGGTTAAGCAGTGCAGGTGGAGAAGATATATATTTTAATTCAGCACATGAATTGTAAGTCCAAGTCTGTCAGCAGTAAGCCTGGTAATTTTCCATACCCAGAGCAGCTGCGCAGTTACTGGGTGGTAAACAGGCAGGAATTTGCTGAGGTAGCGTCTGGAAACAACGCTGCTCCCTGGAGTTCGTTGTTCTGAGTCGCAGTCGTGCCAGGGTTTTGAACGCGTCAAGCTCGCGTGAAATCGCTCTCTCGCTCTCTCTCCCGTTCTAAATTTGTAATTGTTCAACTGATTCTAAATTAAGCAATAAAATTCAAATTGTTTTCGCAATAAAACTAAATTGTTTTATTTGGCCAACCGAGGAGAGAATTTTTATTACAGCAACCTGGGCTAGTTTCCATCACCGTGTCCGAATTAGAACCCGAGAACTTTTTAAATTAAATTACGTGTGGTCGTCACGCCACAGAACAATACCTACCTTGTAATTGTTTAACACTTTTAAAGAATAAACCTTTTTAGGTCGGATTTGGCATTGTATTCTAATAATAAAGGCCTATTATTTTATGTACTACTTTACCTACTCTCTCATTTACGATTTTGTTTCTTACTCCTTATGGACCATTCCCCCTGATATGACAAAATGGTAGTTATTTCAAAAAGTAGATTTATCGGCGCAGTAATGATTTACCTGATTTATTACTTTACCTGAATTCGTTCGGAAATTTCAAGCCCGTGCGGGACTTTATTAACACTCTATATTTTGACAGAGTAAAATATACATACATTATTTAGAATTTTCTTCGTTCCTCCTATTAATATTGAGAGTTTGCTTACGACTAACGGTGCATTACTTTAAATATAACAATGGAACCAGTCTAAAATGTACCAGAATACTTAGTACAGCAATAAAAGTACAGTGTAATATAAAAATAGATATCGAAATCAATAATATCTTTTTACTAGAGAACTCAATCGGCACTGCCTTGCCGACGGAATTTAAAAGTACCGTGCAAGAAGCCACTTATAGTTAGGAAGTGAGTTGTAAGTTGACATGCGCCACGTAACTTCTGTCTAATGCAATCATTAGAATAAATGTCTACGAAATTGGTTGGAACCGTCAGGTAATCGTTTATTTTACGTTTGTTTAGAATCTTGTAAGTTTGATTTGTTTTCCTTTCCTTCAGTTTTGTCAAAATATTATGGGTGGGAAAATTCACAAACATGCCAGATTAAGACTTTTACTAACTATATGAAATATAAAACAACCCAAAAAGTCAGATATAGCAATACTAACTTAAAGTAATGGAATTTAACGTTTGGCATGTAATTTTCCCAAAGATAACATGTAAGGGACCAATTTTAAGTTAATCAACAAATATGGTCATTATCGTATTTAAAACAAATATTAAATGACTCAAAAAAACTTAGGGAATCACAAAAGTAACCAAAAAATACGAAACGCTGGCTCAAAGTCTATTGTGAAAATATTCACTAAAACATTTACGTTAAAAACTAACCAAATGAGGGAGAGACAATAGTTAAAAATCTCTAAACAAACGTAAACTGACAACAAAAATAACAACGCACCTTCGTCAAAAAGTTTAAAACTTTAGTCATAAAATTCTATAGGTTGAAAGCAACAGACATTGGTAAATTAAGTTAAATCTTTCAAAGACACCAACAAGTTTAAAAACAACGTATAGTTCTTCTTAGGGTTACAACCTCAAATCAAACTCTGGAGATATTTTCCCCCTTAAAATTCTATAAGTTTATTATGTAAATCATGAAGCAAGTGTATCTCAAATTTTTGTTTCTATAAATTCAAAATTATAAGGATAAATACAGTTTTTAGGTTAAGCCATCTTATTTTGAAATCTTTGGGTGTCTCATCTTCATTACAATTCTTAAATTTATCTGTTAAATGTATAAATTAATCGTTATAGCACTTCGGGTAGTTAAAAATAAAGTACACTTATTGTAGAGGTGCCAACCCCAATAAAACCCTGTACATGTTTGATATTTAAGAAATATCGAATGCATTTTATATATTCTTTGTAAATCACGAGGCACGTGGTTTACATGTTTAATATCTTAAGATTTATAATCCTGTATTTAACCGCTATAGGTAATAATTTTAATAAATGATACATCACTTGTTTGTTTGAGAGCATAAGGCACGTGTGTAATATTTTATTTTTGAGGAGAATCGTTATTTTAAAACCCAAATATAGTTCTTCTGGGGCATATTTATAATCACATACCAACCCGTTAAAATATTAACAGGTTTTAATACTGTATATTGTTTTATTGTTACCCATTGTAAATACGTAATACCACGTTTATCATAACAAGCTTCACTGAGATTCCGTACAAATTCTACAGGTAATTTCATTCTCGAGATTACCTCTGGATAGATCGAACTTACACCATCCGTCTGAGAGGACAAAAGAAATATTATTCAGCTTTCTGAGGGTATACTTTATAACACACAGCCAAATTCCATGTTTGGACATGCATCATAATATAGCTCAATTGGACTATGTAGAAATGACGTTCCATACCAATTTAAAGTCTACATAATATACTTCTCGAAATATCTTGTTACATAATACGTTACATTTTGCTTATTTTTCTCTTAAGTTAAATAGCAGTATCTAAATATATAAGAGTATGTAAGGTAGGAATATTACTACAGCGTAGTTTGCCAAAATTCAATCTTATACAAGAATTTAAGATATTTTAGTTATATATTTATTTGTATTCCATGATCAAGCTGCATTTGTTAATATTTTAAGTGTTAAAATCTCATATGATTTTACTCATGTCTTTACAAATTTTAGTATTCCGCTATTTTCTTGTTTACCATCATGGTTACCCGTAAGACATAACGTGAAAATATTTACTAACGGTCAGGCAGATCTAATACAGTAACATGCACCGTCATCTAACTCAAATATAACCTATATACTAATGATACAAATCTTTATGCAAAATTCTAAATCTAAAGGTCAGTTATATTTCGAAACGTGATAGGGAGAGACAAAACATTGAAAAAACAAAAATGAAATTTTTCCAACCACACTAGTTTTAAGCTTTTCTGGCGCTCCTCAAAGAATAAGAAGGCGAAGCAATTGTTTGAAAGTAAACATGGTACAACTGTACAAGACTTTAAACAGGCAGCTTTTTTATAATAAAATGGAAAACATTTTTAGAATTTATTATTATAGAGAAAGACATTAATAACGATTAGAGTTTAATTGAGTACACACCACACCTACAGTAAGAGAGAGGGAGGCAAGGCGATAATGGCTTACCGCTGTCGGCCAGCTATTTGAATAAACAAAGGGGTGTGTAGTATGTGCTGGAAAACCCATTTGGAGTCCAGTTTGAGATCTGAATTTAGTCAGTATGTATGTATTTGCTATTTCCATTCATTAGGTGATAGCCTGTTAGTTTAAAACAAAATATGGTACTAAACTTATCTATTTCGATGTTAATTACACACAATGTGTACTTGTAGTTTTAACACAGTACCATCATTATGTACTTATAACTTTTACCATTAATTGTGTTCATATTGAAAATAATTCCTTACTGTTATCCCTGATTAGGCTGTAATATGAAACATGCTAACTGTTTTATATTATTTTGCTTAATGATACACTGTTTCACATTCCTATAAAAAGAATTTTTAAAACTTAGTTCATTCTGAGTGAGATTGAAATTCGATCAAGGTATATAAAATAAAAATGGAGGAATAGTTGCTTTGACGGAATCTAAGAATTAAGTTTAGTGGAAGAAAGGAGATAAACTTTCAACATATTTTATTAACTAAGAAATAAAATTAGACCGTAGTGCAAAATTCCAAATTCTAGCTATTCTGGTGACTGGCTGGTGACATAATTTTGGTTAGAAAATAAGTAGTTTAACAAATCAGTAAAATATGCATTAATGCCAGAATTTCAGGAAAAAAATATCGATGGGCAAAGAGCGGGATTATCTAAATAAATGTGTTACATAGTATTTTGAGCTCTGCCCTTATATTTAGTACTCCGCTTTGGTCACTCACTGTACTTGAATTACAGCACTCCACTTAGTGTAGAGCATTCTTTTGTGATCCAGCACGCCTCATGTGGTACAGACCCCACTTAAATTAAAATAATCCATTTCGTGCACAGCACAATGGAATGAAGTGGAATGGAGGTAGAAATTAAAGCAAAACTTATTACAAATGAAATTATATTTGTCTTGCATAGTGTTGCGTCAAGTACAGGAAGGCTGGTACATGGTGTTACTTAGCTTAAATGATATGCTTACAATAAATTTCTACATTGTGATAGAATTATTTGTAACTGTTTAGTAAATAATAAACAATACAGAGCTTAAATATTTAGGATGAATCCAATTTAACCAGATCATATTTTATGTTATTGACAGGATAATAATTGCTTCTAAAGAATAATTACAAAAAAATGTTTCTTCAAACCTTTTAGAAGAGTTTGCTAGTACGATTCACTTTACGTATATATATATACATTTATAAAATATTATAAAAAACTCTTAAATCTTTAACAAACATGTATTTCTATCATTGTAATTCCTTGAAATGTTTCGTTATATGATTAATATAATTATGTTTAGTTGTAAGCTATATATTGCTTATGCATATAGTGGCTGTTTGCTGACCGACTCTGAACTAGCATTGTCTAGCCGTCTGATACAAATCGACGATACTGTCAAGAGTATATTCGTCGTGTGATTACTTGAAAATGAAATGCGTCCTGGGAAAACCATATATTAGTGCAGGAAAATAGTTTATAAAATACATAATGCAACCATGACGTCGGATGTATTTTTAGTTATAACAATCGTAAATTCAAAGATTTTTTGTAATAATGTTTAAATAAAAGGTTAATACGCTTTGCAAGTCCATGTTACCTTTCGTTACTGTGTATGGAAAGAGATGATTATTCATGTGCATATTGCACATTCGAAGCAGTGTTCTGTTTTAAAGTTGTGATTTTGTTGAAACCTATGTGGCCTAACTTACATCTTTCCATATTTTTTTAGTTATTAACTATTGATATATTACATTTTTCACGAGATATTTATCCAAATAATTAATGATTATAATTAATGAAATTATAAAATTAGAAATTAATATTCCAATTTTATTTGTAATTTATATAGATGCAGCCACACCAGAGGACCGCTTTTAAAGCAAATCAGTAGCTTTACTGTTACAAAATATTACACATTGGATCTCATATACATTAAAACATCTAAGAAGAAATCTGTTTTAATTTATCACTACTGCTTCAGCTGAGTGCAATGGGTTTTTTTTGTTGAACTTGGTTCATCCTTTTGTTGTTTTGATTTAAATTTATTTTGTATTACCTGATAACAACTACTTGGGATAATGATCAGATTATTTCCAAATTGTTATATTATTTTGTATTATATCTTTAACCATGGATAGAAATTCGATATTGATTATTCATTTTAACCTGAAGTCATCGTTTAATTGTTTAACATTGTACTATTATTGTAGCCCTTGTTAAATAAGTAACAGGTTACGATCCTTTCATTTTACAATAGAACATTCAAACTAAAAAATATTAAAATTAAAGCTTGTATGTAAAAATTATAGCAATTTTTAAATTAGAAGGTGATTTATGTCCTCGACAATCACAACATTGAAACCAACGAATAGCTCTTGGTGGAGGTGGAATACAGGTCAAAAGAGTTTTTTTCAGTGTTTAGATCCGTCCAAGTTGTTTTCATTCGGAACTCTTGTGACACCTCGGTGTTAACGCCCCAAAATTTCACAAATAAATAAGTGTAACCTATTACTACGAAAATATCTTATTATTACTTTAGTGATTATTTTAACCACCTTTATACTGGTAAGACCTCCACAATATGTAAAAATGCTGCCGTACACATCAAGTGCCATCCGGATTAATATAAGAAAATATAGGCGTTAAGGCCACTTCAGAACTTCAGAAGAAAGGGACAGGAGATCTGCCACAGCCTGTATATGCATTAAATTGAAGCCCGCGGTGATGCGACAACGCCGGTGTTGTCGCAGCCACGTGTACGGAATGCGCTGAAATCAGCAATAGTTGTGTTGTACGCAGGCCTTGAGCAGTCTAAAAGCACCATGTACTTCGTTAATTACTAAATGAATCGCCTAGTAGGCAGCACCTCTCAGAGTACCATCCTAAGACGAAACGCGCTCTGATTGGTCTGGAGCCTTGGCAGCGGAAGGATCGGGGCGATGTTGAGGTGATGCTCAGAGAGTCGGCTAACTTGTGGGGAACGCGACAGACGTTAACTTAGGGCCCTCTCCCCCCCCTCTCTCTCTCTATCCATATTTTAACTTTTCGGAAGCCAAATTCTAAATTCTTAATTATGTATTAATCAAACCTAATTATTTTTGTTAATCTAATCCAAAGAGTGTGCTAATTTTAATAAATCATATATTAGTTAGACTCCGTTGTTTTATTTTGAAAAGTTTATACAACCTTCCTCGCCACGAACCCAAGAGAAGATCTTTCGCCTCCCACTGGGCAAACGAAGGCAACATACCACACTCTGACTAGTCAAACGTTTTGATAAAAAGTATATTAATTAAATTGGGCTTAAAAATTTTACATTTATTTATTTTGTTTTAGAAAAAATTGATATCACGCTTATCAATTTCACAATTCAAATTTAGGCTAAAAACTATATTTAACATCATAAGGCACTTCGTAAATATAGTGTAAGAATTGGGAAAAGCGATTTTTAATATCACCACAGTTTTGTTGATTATAAACCTCTAACACAAGTTTATCTTCAATGCAAGTTGATTCAATTTAGCCTTTCCTGAAAGTTAAATAACTTTGGAATGCAGTTCCTTTTTTCAAAACTTTGGACTGAACATACATTACAAGTTAGTAAAATTATTAAATTTCATGTTACTATTTAACTGTCCCTTATATGAACTTCTGTGAGTATATCCACTAAAGCCTAACTTAATACGATCTTAAATTTTAATAGTTATATTTTAATTAAAATATTATCATAAATTTGTTTAGTTTTCACCTTTCTTTCTTTCTTCTTTAAAGTTCTCATTTACATCTAAAAAACGTTATAAAACCAGTTAAAACTAATGTAATGTAAATCAATTTTTATTCTAAAATCCAAAATAGTGTCCTTATTAAAATAAGACAATTAAAAACAAGAATCTATAACTTACTACTGTAAATATGCACTATTACAAAATATAAGTAAAATTATTTATAGGACCCAGAACCATTCGTATTTTTAATGCATATTTAAAATTGAAGCGAATGAATAACTACTATTAAAAGTGTTATACCTGCTGTTTTTGCTTGAATGTATTTATTAAAGTAAAGAGCAATTAAACATTTTGGGATGATTACTGTGACTAAATAATCTTACGAATATTAAATAACAAGGCATAGTCACTTTAGATCATTAGGAATCAATAGCTTCTTGAAGTAAGAAATACATTAGTTTACTGCGTATGTCGGTTCGTTGCAGAATTTTACTTCTACTGCATTTTAAAAGACGTTTTAGTCGAGAAGGAAAGTAGTTTTTACGGTCAAAGTTTAAATAGAGACTATAAAAGGCCACCCACTCCAACAAGATTATCCTGTATAACGATGGTGGCAAATTGCCTTTGTTCCTTTGAGGTCTGCCTTTTCACTTTAGTTCCTGACGGTTTACACTGAAAGTAGTGTTTATTGTTTCTTTGAAGTGGTTTCTGTTTATAGTGTGACAAAATGTACAATTTTTACAGTTAAGGATTCAATTAAATATTACAAATTTTGTAAATAAATATAATGATAAATTCTAGTAAGGTTATTATTATGCATATGCATATAAGATACAATCAATTTTTCTCAGCGTATATATAAAAAATTAAATAATTATATTTATTGAATATGATATTTGTTATTATCAGACAATTAAGTTAATTATTATAGAATTATACGATCTCTAAACATTTTTAAATGTGTTTTAAATACTAAAAACAAATGCTTGGCAAACAATAAGATAAGTCGGAAACAATGGTGGACATATGAATTAAATTAATGGAACATCAAAATTTAAAGTGCAACCCGACTTAATTGCTAATTAATTCTAACGTATTTTAATGTGGCACAACGAAACTCAAGGTTTAATTAATGTATGACAGAATAATATTTGATATATTTGTGAAATGCTAGAAATGCATTCTTAAACCAATCATCCTACTGATAAATATTTCATTGAAATAATATATTCAATGATAATTTATTAAAAATTATAAAAACATAATAAAAAAAACAGATAATCCATTTTAAGTTCTAATAATAATAAGAATATTAACATTTATACCACACAAAATTTATACCAGAACGGAAAAATTAAGACAAAGGATATTTAGACGAATATAGAGAGCTGATTTAATCAAAATAAAAATTTGACGCAAAGGGACACTTAAAATTAATTTTATAATGCATTGTAGATTTGCATATAAGGAAAAAAAACTATTTACAATGTAAACTAAGTACATAAAAGAAGGTTTTTACAAAATTGAGTTTTATTATTGGTATAACTTGCATTTAAAAATACATTACATAATAAAAACATAATAATCTTACAAGATGACGTGTAGGTTATCCTTTCCTTTTTTTTACTTTCAGCAAAGTAAAAGTAAGTATGGCAATAGTCGAAGTCTTGTCGTACCACATTTTTTATATAAATCACTTCCAGTCAATTGGGCCTCTAGTTTTAAATATCTAATGCTTATATATAATATTTTTTATTCAATTATAGATGGCTCGACAGTATTCCGTATCAAAGAAACGTGACTGATATAATCAAAAACAAACCCATTTTTCTTGTATTCCATCCCTTCACACCATGATTAAAACATTTTCAATGTTGTAATTGATTGCGCATAGTCGAATTACTTGTACTTTACTAAATCTTTGTCGAACTTTATGCAAGCTGGAATTTTTATTTTGTGAATAGTGGAAAGTCTATATACGTTTCTTTATTAAAATGAAATATTATTTACAACAACAAATTATAGGAAAATGGTTTTATAGACCAGAATGAATACTAAATTGTGAAAAATATGCAATTAAGTTTAGTTTGTAAACTATTTAACATATTGTTTGTTGACTATAAAACTTATAGTTTTAATATTTAAAGTAGATAAATTTAATTTAAAATGCACAGTACAATGAAAGATATCGATTTTACTAGATTATTATAGTACATAAATTATGTAATCTACGCCTATAAAATCTGTAAAGAACAAAATTTAGTAAGAATATATCAATTAAATTATGGATTAAATTCACAGATTAGTAACTCGGTGCCACATTTGCTTACTTGTCTAAAGTAATGTATTCAGGTGAGAATAGACCGGATAGTTTGTAAAGTCCACATCAGTTTCTCTACCATTAATAGACTGAAGCAGAAACCTTTTCCACAAATGCAATTTGCAAATGAATAAACACCTCATCTTCGCATGTTATAGCTCGTTATTATAAAAAATATAAATAAAATACAGGGGAATGGTGTATCACGATTATCTTTTATTACAACCTGATGGCAAAAATTACTTATTTTGCCGACGTTTTATTTTCAAGCATACATACGATGTCACGGTAAGTCAGTTTATACATGGAAGTAAGTATAAATTCGCAACATTTTATGATAAAAATGTTTATATTAAGAACTGTACAGGAAACAAATTTTATTAGACTTGTAAGACATACTTAATTATTAGTATAACAAAATTTCATTGAATCAATGTACAGATAGTTGCTGGAAAGGAAGTCTTGTAATACAATTCGAAACAAACGTTCTCCGGATGTAAGTGGATGGCGCACATCCGCCCAGACACCGATGACAAACAAACAGGAAATGCTTGTTTAAGCAGCGGAAACGCTTATTTATAAAAAACCATGCGACGATGTAAGAGACAGCAATGCTGATATCAAAAATTTGGTACTCACCAATTACAATAGAGATTTTGGCATACGCGTGGTCAGGAGAGCTGGCGGGTTGCAACATAAAAAATCAGGAACAACGAGGGAGAGAAGAAAGTCAGAGAGTCGATTGGGAAGACGTTACGGGAGTGCCAGTGCGTGTGTTTGTGTGCGGGGAAAATCTTTTAGGGCTGAATAGTGTCAAGTGCAAACAAAATACAAGTTAAGAAAATCTTGTATTTAAGTTTAAGAAAGTAATATTATATATCAGGGTTCATTAATCATTTTAATATGTCCCATTTAAAATTCCAAGGTAACCTGTACCAAAAGTGATAAAAGGAAATATTATCATGAGTAGAAATCAAACTATTAGTTTAATATTGAAATTCATATTTTCCTATTCCATAATATTTTATGTAAGTGTTCTCAGTTTGGAAAAGTCACTCATTTGTTTTAACCATGTAATTTTATGTTGACCAAAAGTATCATTAATGAAAGGAGACACTTTTTTACAGCCGAACGTTGAGCGGTCCTATATTCATATTTGTAATTAAGATTTGTTCTAATAAATTAAACTTAATAAAGAGTATATTGATAAAATTTGCTATATCTCATGAGAATACCCTTCTGATTGCGGACAAAGTAGGTCTTGAAACGAGGTAAGCAATAAAACAGCACTATTACTAACTAAATTATGTTGAAAAGTCTTGCAATAAAGTGAAGAGACTCTAAACACTGGTAGTTCCCTCCAGGGACATGCCATGTTTCTCATTAATTTATTTTCAAGGGCAGTTCATAAATTATATAAGATGTTCATTTAAATAGGTTTGAATGAACACGCAATAATTGACCAAGTATTTAAAGTATTTACTTATTTAAAACGGATTTCTTTGTTTAACAAAATCACAATTTATAATTTAAATTAATAATAAATCCAAATATTTAAGCCTTTTTCATATTAATTAAAAAATTCATGCTTAATAAATTAATTTTATTATTTAATAATATTATTAATTTATTACGAATATAATAATTTATATATATATATATATATATATATATATATATATATATACATTGAGTGCTGACCAAACTGAATGTATTTGAAAGAAGAGAATTCTGTTATTCTATTTTTCACATAAAAGCTGTTAGGAGATTTCCATTTAAAGTTACAAGAAAATACATTTAATATGAAATACCAAGCTTAAAATACACACATATAGTCATCGTTGCAAAACTAATCTACAGATAGTTAAAGTGAATTGTCTGCTCTGACATAATTTTAAAACTTCATCTTATATATTTACATGTACAACATAAATGGTAGTTTGACTCCAAAATAACTTTTAAAACATAAAATTTTTATTTAATGATATACACAGTGTGACCCCAGTTTCTAATGCAAATGAGTTGGATAATTGAAATAAAAAGCATTTTAAATTATTGTATATAGGTTTTTTTTACTGTCTATGCACTATTCTCTTAAATACTACTTACTGTAATTCACAACATGGCCTCATTGTCTGAACGTGTTTCTACCATACATAAACTTACATATGAAAGACGGCATTGTGTTTTGATTGATATTCACGAATTGTCGAATATCATTTGATATCAGTGTAAGGAAATATAAAAATATTGTCTTTATGAAGGAAATGATACATAATAAAGCAACATGCAAGTCTTGATTTTGATTATTTATAAAACTATAAGATTCTGTCTGGTTTCATGTGTCATATTTTGATATTCAAACTAGATATAAAGTAGGCAGCTCGAACATTTGTAATTTGCGGGTAAATTGTTTTAAGGATTATTTTTAGATTGATTTTACTAAAGCTATCTGAAAATATAATGCGTATAACTTGAAGCCTTATTGTAATTCTATTCAGGCATATCAAGAAACGGGTTATGGGCCCAGCATGCTTCCACTATGCCAATCTGCTTCTGTTTGGAGCTTATATTTCTTTGCAATTTACCGAATCAATGACACCCTCGGGGATAAGAACCGTAGTAAAGCAACAAAAGTTCCAGTGAACAGTATGGAATATTGGGCTTTTTGTGGCCATATTTATATTAGCCATGTCTTAGAAAAAAGTCAAATCCCAACACTATTGAGACTGGTACATTTTATACAACCAAAAATTTAAAATTTCAAGACTAGTTATGAGATTTTGCTTAGCAATGTATCTTTACTGTCTATTAGCTGGCATTACATGTTTTCTTTACTCTGTTTCCCTGCATTTTTGGCAGACTCTTAATAATGTCAAACTGTTTCTGCTACATTAGTGAATATTTTGATCATGTATTGATAATACTTCGGTCATCATAATTTTCATATATTGACAGAACAAACACAAATCGACCTTTGGAGTTTTGGGTTTCCGTTAATTCGTTTTATTCTTCCCTTGATGAAGTGTAAACAAATCAGAAAGGTGGTTTGAGAAAAAGAATTAAAATTTCTGCCAGAAAACTTCATCCTCGCGAAAAGTAATATAGGATTTGGCTTTAGTTATGAATTTTCTGGGTGTTATAACTGACTTTTCCTTGTTGGAATTATTTCGTGGTCTACTATAACCATAATAATTACGCATTGTATAATCGTTTGTAATATATTCATCTGGCGTGGAACGTTGGAGCACGAAAGCCCACTTGTCGAGATCGCGTTGTTGGATTAAGTCCGGTAATAAACGTTTCGAGCAATTGAGCTAGATGTACAGGTAAATCATAAATCGAAATGTCGAATAGAGTCTGTAAGTCGTTTGCCAATTCATCGAGGGATTCTGTGGAATTTTGCACGCTATAAATCATTTCAATAATAGTTCGCTGTCTTCCTTGCTCTGGTCAGAAGTTATCATTAGAAATTTATTTCACTTGATCAGTATTGTTCTTCATTACTATTGATTGTTTCCAAACTGTTTAAGTTGATACAGGTAAAATTAATAAACTATGATAAACAAGTAATTTCAAGGTACCTATGTTCTTGAATCAAAAAACTACTAAAGAGGGAAGGAATGTACCTATAACCTCAGTTAGTGTGTTTGATCATGTCGGTGACAAGTTTAGGTGGCACACGCATGATGGATGGCCTGCGGTTAGGCCTAGAGATGCATTTTGTGCCAAAGCAATTTTCTGCTGGGGAGCCTAACGTGATTGAGATTTCATGTATCAATTGTTCCCACTTCGTATTTATTACGTCAGAAAATTAATCAATGGGAGATAAATAGGCTCATATTCCAGTCATTCTTAAAATACTCGAATGATTAATCCGAGATTCCTATGATGTACCTGATGATGGCACATTCAGTGAAATATTATAATTATTACTGTTGTGTAATCTAAGAGGCCAATGTAACTAGGAAAATAAAATACGTCCTTATAGATATAGTCTTTAGATATAGAAGGCTACATGGGGTAAGAAACATTAATTTTGGAAATTGTAATAAACTTGTGGTTTAATACGTCAATTAAAAATCTTAGATAGTTTGCAGTGTTTTAGAATCCAACAGAACAACCGTGGTGCTACATGTCTCACCCTGGCCGTTATACTGGTTTCAAGATATATTCAGAAGAACCAAAACGAACATACCTACATACATTTACGCCATCATAATAACACTTTTTATATTTATTTTTTTTTACCGCTTTTTGTGTAAAAATTTTAAATAAATCTTAATTTACATTGCAAGTTATTGTTATTAGTTTACGTAAAATATTATAAAATATACATGATTATTGTACTAAGTTTAAGTTTTTGCCTAGATATATCATAGTTACGAGTATGACCCTGTTAAGTATGGTTCAAAGTTGTACTGCATTGACATTTTCTTGTAAATACTACACTGTAAAGGTTTTGCCATTCTGTTTTAATTATACGACGTTCTTTCCCCTTCTCATAATGGCATTCTTTATTTGGCATCTTACATCCTATCTAATTATTTAATAATTAAATTATGATTACTGTTTCAATAAACACAGTAATTCTGGAACTTTTTTTCCAATGCACCTGTATATATTATAGTTATAACAAATACAATTACTCAATAGTAATTAAAAACGTCAATAAAACAATACACTTTTTCGAATTATTTTCTACGCATTACAGTATTACTTAAGAGATTCTGCTTTGTCATATTTGTCCAGTAAAAGTTTGCTCAAAACCACAAAATCAATTTTAAAAAATATTTTGCTAAACTTGCTGGTATTGAATTCAACGTAATAATTACTAATTAAATGCTTTACCTGACTTTTCTATCGTAACCGATTCATAGACCCTCTTACTACAATCAATCTGTTTTAACAATAGGAAAGTCTTGAGGTGAATATTCCCTTCTTAATATCGTTTTACTTACTAAATAGGACATGTTGTGTCGCATTATTTGTTTTACGCAAAACGGCTATAATATAACCATTGCTCTAAATACATCTTTAAAATTATCAGTCTTAAAAATTTCTTATTCATAAATTATTTGCGTAAATTGTGTTTTGTTATATGTTTAAAGATGTTAAAAATGTATAATTTACTTAAAAGTATTGAAAATAAATGCTATTGTTATTTGTCAAGGAACGAACATATAGACCATCCAAAGCTTTTTACAAAGTTTCAAACTGTATATGTATATATTTGTGATTTTAAAATTAATAATAATTTAACTTATTTATACTATTTTTGATTAATTAGATAGCATAGTAATTGTCTTAGCATTACCGAAAATCTGTAAACCGAAAGACAAAAAACCAGCTGTATGTCCAGATGATGACTATAGAACAAATTAATCTATAGACTGTAAAATTTCCATGAAGCTTAACACGAGTATAACTATATAATATATATATATATATATATATATATATATATATATATATATATATATATATATATATATACTCGTGTTAAGCTTCTATATATATATTATATACATAAAAATGTATATAATTGTTGGACTCTATAAATCTTTGTAAAAAAAACACATGAAATTTTATATTAACGACCTAAAACCTTAAACATTGTTAAATTCAAGGTAGCAGAAATTATGGTAGAACCCTAACTAAGCCCACAGTATATTGTGTTAAAATGTTATCAAAATTGACTTTTTTATGCTACATAATATATTGAAGTAATTTTACCTTATTTAACTGCTAATTGAACAAAACATACAATGGTTAAGAAACTTGAGTGTACCCCACTATGACTGAACTAGAGTCCTTGTTTTATAACTTAGGACAAATACAGAGTTAAGCCCTACTAAACGTATAAAAATGTTGAATGAAGTGTTTTTGTGAATATAATCATCATCTTAATTAATTTCGGATCGGGGGATTTCGTTAAAACAAACAGATTAAAAATTAATTTTTTTGAAGTGAAAACTTCTTTAGGCGCGTTGAGCGTTTTGGTAGAGGTTAAAATCCTCGGTTCGCGTCACCGACATGCTAAAAGTGGTTTCCATGGAAACGTTAATAATCTTTGGAAAAATTTGTTTATTCTAATTTTAGTCACTTTGTGCTATTTATGATATATAAAACGCCTAATACTAAATCTACGCAATGTAATATGCTAATGATAATAGTATATCTATAGCTATGGAGAGCCAGACTAGCGCACGCGCAGTAGCCTGTGTACACGTATACACTAATACATCGACTATTTCTGACTGTATTATGTGCGCGTTGGACGCTTTTTGGATAAGTATAATTTTGTGAGTCACGTCAACAATACGTTATAGTAGCAGTACATCTGTAATTTGTAAATGTGACGCGTTGTACATTAGTATTAGAGTGTAGAATACATAAGTAAAGTTAAATTGACCACGTGGGAAGTTCAACTTGTGTGTACTGAATTTTGTTCATTTAAGTGAATTTTTAATTTGACTATTATTGTAATTATTTAATTGAAGGATTACTGTTTATTTATTGAATTTAAATTCATTGACTTCAGTATAAAAGTGAGTATGAAAACATATTAATATTTTTATACAGATAAATGAATAATGAAAACAACGAATATATTTTTAAACATTGATATTAAGCGGAGACTTTAATATTAACTTCGCAGATGACAAAAAATTTATCAATTATTGAATTTTTGAATGAAAACATTAGGTTTGACTATGTTCTAATGATCGAAAAGTCAGTACAACACAAAATATATAAAACGACTATCGATGCTGTTTTTTTAATACGATATTTAGATAAATTTCAAACAAACATTTTTATTTCTTATTTCAGTTACCATAAACCTATTGTATCTTTTTTAGAATACAATGAAATGATTGAACGAACAGATAATCTAAGTTATTGTCGAAATTAATGATGACAATGATGTAAATAATGAAAATAATGTTCAAACTTGAATTCATTGAAATTCGTTGTAAATATAAATACTATGTATTAATTAAGATAATTGTAATATTAATTATTTTTTCAACCACTTTGTATTTATATCTTTTGTTCATGATTTGTTTAACCCATCATTTGTAACTTATAAATAAAACATAAAAAAATTTTCATATAATTTTTGCATTTTGTTTTAATTACTCTCAACTTAATAGTCTCCGTTTTTCACTTCTATCGGCAGTCCCACGACTGCTATTTTTTCATTATATTACTCACCTCGCTCATGATTATTAAATATATCGTACAATGCTAAAGAACCCTGATTGAAATTGTAACTTCGCGGGTTCTATACCGTGACTGGACCACTGTGCAGTAGTTATACAAATGAAGTAGTTACGGGTCACTATTATTTCACTCCACTGCGGCTTGAGAAGCAATGACGTCATTCCTGGTTAACTTATGTTTTGCAGAGCTAAGCTACAAAAATGAGCGCGGCTCAAACACCTGCAGATTCCGTCCGTTTACACGTCCCATAAAACGAAAACCGTCAGAAGTATTAGGATAAGAATGTAGCTTCCTGTAAATTGATGTCTCAATAAGTTGTATGATACATTCGTAGAAAAATTATACTTTTTATAAAACTATATATTAGTAAAAAAATTACTGCTTATACTCTAATATTTGACTAAAAACGTTTTAATTTGATATTTTATAGATAGGTAACTAATTGTAAATAGTAAATATAAAAGTATATTTCGATGGAAGTAGTGAAATTACAAGTAATTAAAGAATGATACATATATATTTTAAAAATTTCTGTCTCAAAAACCGGATATAATTTAGACATTAATTGCTTCTAGTTTGACAGATTTTTGGTGTATGAGAAACATGGTAAATTTAATCACAAAGTTTAAGCCAAAAAATAAGATTCACAAATATTTGTTTAAAAAAAGAAAAA
>NW_025778342.1:0-71169 GCF_021130785.1 Homalodisca vitripennis
CTCTCTCTCTCTCTCTCTCTCTCTCTCTCTCTCTCTCTCTCTCTCTCTCTCTCCCACTCTCCCACTCTCCTCCTCTCACACTCTCTCTCTCTCTCTCTCTCTCTCTCTCTTCTCTCTCTCTCTCTCTCTCCCACTCTCTCTCTACTCTCTATGTTTTAATTATTTTTAATAAAGTTACCTCCGTCTGGTTGATTGCATTGCATCTCTGTCTCTCGTGGATCTCTCTTTTCTTTATAATACGTAATTACATACGTTATAAATTCAAGATGAGCGGGATCTCGTAAACCTCCTTGTACACCAGTTAGATTTTGTAGAGTTCATTTTGTGTTTGGCCATATGTGGAATACCTTGTTAATACTTGTCCCTTTCTCCCGATACTAGTAACTATTTTCTGTGATTTACACCTCTACTGTTATCTGGGACTTCGCCTTCTTCAAGCCCGTACACCTATAGCAGCGCGTCTCACCTGAAAAAGAGACTTCACATAATGAATGCGATCATCAATATAAACCTTTTAGTATAAAGCTCCACTGATGATCTTTCCCAAATACCTTTGTATTTTTTCTATAAAGTAAAAATAATACATTAATTTATTTATACTTTAATAGCCTAGGCCAACCCAGACTCATTGTATCTTTATTTTATTCAATTAAATGTTAAAGACATGCTTTAAAGTATTTCCTAGTTAATGTTATTTTGCAGGCTTTAACGTGGATGTTATGTTATTTATAGTAGTAGTTAATATGTAACTAGGAGCTAATTGATAGAAATCTTGGTTATTATAAATATTACGCAGTCTCATCTAAATATTTTTAACCTTATATTATTAATTTATTTCTAATTTGTAGTAATAAATCTCACACAAAACATATAAACTGTATCAATCAAAAGGAATCACATTTCATATGTGAAATCCCTGTGAATGTCATTACGTATAAATATAGCTCGAGCAGTCCGCTTTGAAGTGTATTCTGTCACCTCATTACACACACTGTGCACGATGGTATTCCACACTCTCTTTATAGATCTTGAATATTGTGCACGCGTCGCTCTCCCCATATTGAAGTCTTCCCTCTCATTAGTAAGGTAGAAATTATAAATTGAACGTTAAGTTGAAATAATTACTTATTATGAAGTCGTATCTTCTCTCCACAAATAAAAGAAAGTATATCATTACTTAATGTTATTTTATATAAAAAAATAGCAGTAAGCCACCCCACGTTGAGGTGGCATGCAAAATTTGATGCTTATAAGAACACGCGTTACTAAGTTACATAATAAAAACGATGTATCGCTGTACTCAGTTTATTTACAAATTTATATATTGTGCAAAATTTCATCACCATATGTTTCTTAAAAAAGTATACCCATAAGTTCTTTATATAAAATGTGTTCACTATGGGTGTCGCATATTTAAAAGAGAAGCTTCATGCAAAAATTTTAAGATTATTGGTCAATTAGGCTTTGAAACATCGTGTATGGTGAGGAACAGACAAAAATATAACTATTGTAGTATCGTCCAGGGACATTCAAAACATCGTATTCAAAAATATAGCTTGATAACTAAATTCTAAGCCCCAATTTTGAATAGCTTCGAAACAAATTCGATTCAAAACCTTGAAAACCAACATTCTAATTCATGCTACCTAATACGAAAGTATTCCTGTACTGTGAGAGATTATCACAACTATTTCCTAGTATGCTGACGTAATTGTGTATCATTGAGAGAATCCCCTTTTTTCCCTTATAAACTCTTTTCCTTAACCTGTTTCTTCCCACTGTCGACATTTGTCGACACGCAACTTAATATTTTTTTGTGGGAAATTTTGATTGTCTAGGACTCTTACGATAATATCCCGCTGTTATGTTGGTATCTCTGAACTAGCAGTTGATGCGCCGCGCGCGTTAGTGGCTAGTTTGGTGCTTTTGTGTCAACAACTCTACTGATTGACTCTCAGCCTCACTATATCACTGATAGACAGGTAGGTAAGTGTATTACAACCTTGTAAATAATAAATATTATTTACCGTACGCTATTTATAGTGATATAAGATATGTGTATGACGTATTACTGTTGTTTTGAACGTGTAAAATATTGTTTTAGGGTATCGATTTTACAATCATAAATATTGATGTCGACAAATGTCGACAGTGGGCACCAACGGTAGGGGTCGATGTCCATTACAACAAATTGTTTTTTTTAGGTTGACGGTAGCTGACATCGCTAATATATTGGAAGAGAGTGAAAATATTATAGATCCAACATTTTTTATTGAGCCACCAGATAAATCCAGCCACTCAGTGACTGTGATTCCGATGACGATGATAGTGGCAACATAAATCATTTATCTGGCAACCAACTCTGAGCTGGTGGTGAGCTGATTAGGAAGAAAATTAACTGAAGATGGGTTAGTTACAATAAGAATTGGTGGAATACCTGAAGAAAAAAGTGACCAAGAAGAAGTGGAACAAGTAGAAAGATAAGAAATTTGAGGAACCTGTGGACGAAGATGACAGTGTAGTAAGCGTAGTAGATGTTGTTTTTATGAAGAAGAAACCCAAGGAAAAGTTAGTAAAAATACGTTAGAGAGCAGAACTAAAAAAAGAAAACAAATAAAAGATGTTAGAACAAAAAAGAAGGTGAAAGGAAATAAGTCAAAACGTTACATGGGAAGAAAAAGACATTGCAGATGTAAGCTCTATAGAGTTTACTCGTGCGAATTTCTTGTGTCAAATGATTATTCTCCTGTAGAACTGTTTTGAAATGTTCTTTGATGACGAGGTCGTAGAGATACATTGTTTATTGCACTAATCAATATTCCCCTAGAAAAAGGAAACATAAACTTTTTCTACATCAAAAAATGAAATACGTCTGTTTTTCGCCATTCTTTTTCTATCAGGATACAACACTATGGCTCGTTACAGAATGTACTGGGAAACGGCAGAGGACACACATCATGAAGCAGTTTCACGTGCAATTTCACGTAATCGTTTTCAGGATATCTGAAAAAACATTCACTTCTGTGAAAATGATAAATTAGACAAAGATGACAAGTTTGCCAAAGTTCAGCTCTGTTATGTGCATGCTGAACGAGCGATGGCTTCGTTGTTTCCCAGGTGACATTTACTTATCCATTGATGAATCCATGGTACCTTATTTTGGAAGGCACGGGTTGAAACAACATATCCATGGGAAGCCTATCCGATTCGGATATAAAGTTTGGATATTAGCTACAAGGTTAGGCTACGCTATTCAAGCGGAACCGTATCAGGGCAAAGCGACTGGAGCAACTATTCCTGAGCTCGGTGTGGGAGGCTCAGTTGTCATTGATCTTATATATGAACTCCCACAGGACAGAAAATATAGTTTGTTTTTTCGACAACTTCTTTACATCTTTAAAACTGCTTGAAGCGTTAAAAAACAGGGGATATCATGGTACAGGGACCATAAGGGTAGACAGAGTTGAGGATGCCCCTCTTCGTAAACCTCAAGATCTCAAGAAAGAACCAAGAGGTACTTTCCATCAAATAACTGACACAGACACCAACATAACACTTGTAAGATACATGGACCAACAGTGTTTTTTACTATAGCGTCGACAGCAACAGGCGTTCATCCTGAGGGGAAAGCAAAGCGTTGGTCCTCTAGCAATAAAAAACACATCGTTGTGCCACAGCCAAACTGTGTCAATTTGGTACAATATGAATATGGGTGGGGTGGATAGGCTAGATGAAAATGTATCTACCTACCGTATTCATATTCGCAACAAAAAGTGGTATTGGCCAATGGTTGCATACATGCTGAATGTGAGTATGAATAATGCTTGGATATTATACAGAATGACGCCAAAAGGAGCTGAAGAGAACAATTAGATCTTCTTGGATTCACCCGCTACATTGTCCGTACGTACATGCGAACATGCACAAGCCATCGATCCTCTGCAGGACGGCCAAGCCAGACAGTATCCAGTAGGGTTGTTGCCTGAAAATCCGATTCAGTGGAAAAAATCATCATTTTAGAAACAGTTTCAAAAGCAAATTCGCTGCGCACTGTGTTCCAAAGCAACAAGGAAACGGTTGTGCAAGACTTGTCAAGTTGGATGCCATGTGCTTTGTGCGGAGGCTTTCCATACTTCCTGAGGAAGTAATCTCTTATACAATCCTTTCTGATATGTAATCTATTCATAAATACTGTAATGGAACAATAAAAGCATCATTATTTCATTTTTTAACTTATTTTAAAACCACCCCTTTCATTCCCACTGTCGACAAATGTCTACATTAGCCTCTATTCTCTAACTGCAACCCGTTCATGCCCACTGTCGACATATGTCGACATGCTATAATTTATTGTTATTATTAAATTTTACATATTTCATACTAAAACTATAGTAAATAACTGATAATAAAGCAAATAACCAAAGGCCACCAAAAAATCTGACAAAAAAAATAATTTGGGCAGAAACGGGTTAATAAGAATTCATGTGACCTTCAACAAGATGGAAAAAAAAACGAATTTAACCTATTTAGCACACTACTTCTTTACGATAGTTAACACTGCCCATGTTTTGAAGGTATTATTATTTAATTATTTAAGACATTTTCTTAATGTTTTCAGACTATTGTGTGATAGGAAAAACATTAAAAATAAGTAATAATAATTACGAAACAAGTAATTTTATATTACTGGTTTACTATACATGTTTACTCGTATTACGTTTAAAACACGTAAAGTAACAGTTAAAATAGTTGATCATTACATTAAGTCAACATACATATCATATAATAGATACAATATTTTCACTTATTTAGTTATATAGATTTAGATTATTTTTAGATTAGATAGTTAGATTAATTATAAGGAATTTTATGAATATTTGAGACTATTGTATTATAGTGTGAAAATTTTAAAATTCGTAATAATAATTATGAAATAATTAGTTTTAAATTAATGTTTTGTTATACATATTGACTTTAATATATTACGTTAAAAAATTGTAAAGTGTCAGTTAAAATAGTTGACCATTACAATAAAGCATCATATATAATCTTACAATAAATACTATATTTTAGACTTATTTGCATCATAGAAATTAAGTACATTAGTTAGATACATAACTGTCATTTGCCCCAGATGAAATTATTTTAGGATAATTATAATCAACATAATCAATAAATACACGAAATGTGACTAAAATTCACAATAAACTTTCTACTACTCAAAGATATGGACATGTAATTGAGTATTGAGTGAGTAATTTCTTTAATACAATCGTACATTTACACAAGCACTCCCAAATTAATGGATATTTGGACACATTCCTAAAATGTAACACTATGATTATATATCATGTTAAATTTGCAAGTAATAGTTGATAGCGTTTAATGGCCTGAGTTATTTAAGTACAACTTGAACAAAATACATCAGAGGCATGACCTGTTGCAGAACAGTGACAAAGAGGAATTCAGCAATATAAATCATTGTGGACAAGATAAAGCTTTAAGCTCCATTTAAATGTCAATATCCGATATATCGGCTACCTTTCCGTTATGTGGCTTGTGTGGTACACCGTGTGTTGTATGGATATGACTGTTTTGTTATATTCCTTCGGTATAGAGACAATTCTCATGATACTAATATTTGTCGTTAGTTATTATTCCTGAATCAATTTGTTTCTTGTATAAAAAAGGATTTAATCACTGATTATGCATTTTCTTATACAATAATGGGGTATTTACACATAATATTAAATATTATTCTATTTTTGTACATTCTGAAACGTAACGTTGATGATAAATATAAATAGATACTCTTTTATTAAATACGTTAGTTATGAAAATATTTTGGCTCCTATCAAGGCCATCAAAACGAGTACTCTACACCATATCACAGGTATCGTTATATCTGTACGTAGCTTATTTTCATTCTTGAGATGTCCTAGAGACAGACAGACACATAATAACACATATCCGGCAAACAATAAAAGGATACATTATCCTCTGCCCGCTTAATGAGTGACAGTGAAGTTTGAACAGATCTCATGAATGGACATACATGTATAACACCATTCAGGACCACATGACACTAATTCAGTCCATGTAACATTTAAAGTCTACTTATTGAATATTTTCCGAAATATCTTTTGGGTGGATACGCTGTACGTGATACTTGTAAACATGGTAAAATGTCATATACATTTGATAGAAATAAACTAATAAACGCTAAGAAAATATGGCTAACAGAAGAGATCAAACATTGGTATCAATTGAGAGATAGTACATATCTTAAAATTATTCATGAACTACTCATTTTGAGATTACATCCCACTGAATTAGATTTATTGCAAGCAGAAACTTTTGATATTGTCAGTGATACGATTCATAATGTTTTTACTAAACAAGTATCAAAGATTGTAAGGCTTTGTAATGCCAATAAAATAATATGTCCTTTTTCTGATTCCGAATTACCTTACTCCGATAATACCCAGACAAATAATAATCAGTTTGTTCTTAATCTTTCTAACAAATCGATGACAGATTGTGAGTTAAACTTGTTGAGCAAAGGCCTAAATTTTTCAATATCAAATGGACACTTTTCATGCGTGGATATAGTTATGCCAACAGATTGAGCTGCTAATCTATTACCTCCTGAACAGCAAGACTATTACCGGGCTTTGATCCGACAAACACTGGAAAAGTCAAATAGACCCAAAAGCAATCTTACTTTCACAGAGATTAGTGCTCTTAAATCGCTAAGAAATGATGAATCCATAGTAATTCTTCCTGCTGATAAGGGTAAAGTTACAGTTATCTTGGACAAGGAAGAGTATGATAGTAAAATTAATAAGTTAGTTAACTGTGATGAATACACTTCAATAAATAAGGATCCTACAGTAAAAATTGAGAAAATTATAAAACAGACGCTAAAAAACCATGAAAATGAACTAGGTAAACCTCTTATTGTAAAATTAAGCCCTCAATATTCAAAGCCACCACATTTGTATGGACTACCGAAAATTCACAAAGATTTCATTCCTCTTAGGCCAATAGTAAGTTCCATTGACTCTCCTGTATCAAAATTATCAAAATTTTTGTTACCTATTATTAGTCCATTATTTGGACAAGCTAATTCTTACATCAAGAATTCAGAAGATTTTATCAATAAAATAAAAAATATTAATATTGATTACAGTGATGTTATGGTCAGCTACGACGTAATAGTCTGTTTACAAATGTACATGTCTCTGAAGCTTTGTGTCTGATTAGACAACGACTTTCTAATGATAACAACCTCAGTATGAGAACAAAATTATCTATTAACTGTGTAATGGAACTTCTTACTGTATGTGTTAGCCACAACTATTTTCAGTTAAAAGATAGATTTTACAATCAAGTATCCGGTTTACCTATGGGTGGTGTTCTTAGCCCAATAAATTAGCAACATATTTATGTACCATTTTGAAGACATTGCTTTTGAAAATTGGAGTATTAAACCCAAAATTTGGTTACGGTATGTTGATGATGTCTTTTGTGTATGGGAAAATAAAATTAACATCCAAGATGAATTTTTAAAACACATCAATTCAATTAGACCATCGATAAAATTTACTATTGAAAATGAGGTTAACAGTGAAATTCCATTTCTTGATATTTTGATAACAAAAACAAAAGAAAACACAATTAAAACAACATTATTTTACAAGAAGACTTTCAGTGGACAGTACCTTAATTATAATTCAAATCATCCTCAACATGTAAAAATTGGATTAGTACAAAATTTGTTCCAGAAGATTAATAATTTGGTGACTGATAACAAAGAAAAATTTTTAGGAGAAAATTATACTACAGAACTTTTGATTAAAAACAACTACCCTCCATCAATTATTGAACGAGCTAAGGCTAAAAACAAAAGTTGCAAGCAAATGACCAAAACAGACAATCCTAAATATCTCACAACCGTAACTATTCCTTATATAAAAGGAACATCAGAAAATTCGTAGGATAAATTATAAATTTAACATCCGCACTGTTTTTAAGTCCCAAAATAATATAAGAAGCTACTTGACAAAATTAAAAACCGAAAAAGAAAAATCAAGAAAACAAGAATGTGATATATAAAATTGACTGTGGTTGCAACAAGACGTATATCGGCCAAACATCAAGACCTGTGGAAATTAGAGTAAAAGAACATATTTATAATTATAAAAAAGAAAACATAGAAAAATCTAAATTAGTTGAACATGCAGTAAAGGAAATTCATCATATAAATTTTGAATCGTCTACTGTAGTGTTTAAAGAATCTTCCTGGACTAAAAGAAATAAAATTGAAAGTGCGTGTATGACAGTTTTAAAAGATAATTGTATTTCCCAACCTTCCGTAAATTTCAGTGATATTTTTATACCATTAGCGAAAAAAAGAAATCCATTCCAAAATTATGAATTGCAAACCATATTTTTCTACATAATTCTTTTATAATTTATTAGTTTTTGGTCTTTACAGTTAGTTTTAAATTTTATTCTATTTTTATCATGTGTTTATTCTATTTTACACATATGTTTTTTTCTGTAAACAATGTCAAACTGATGATGCCTTAACCGGCGAAAGCGCTATTTTAATAAATTTTATGTGGAAGTACACAAAAAAATGTCTTTTCCATTAAAACCAACTTACTTCCACCAAGGATACAAAGCAGAAAATTCTAAGTTATTCTTAAAATATATCGTGCGAACAGACTGACTAAATTGAAACTTTTCAGTCCCACTACTAATAGTCTTCGCTATTGCTCGGTGAGTAAGTGGATTTTTGTATGGGATTCATTAAATTTGATTAAATTAGTGTCGATAACTATAAAATGTGTACTCTTAAAACAGGTTATAAAGTCGTTCATGCAAATTGAATAAATCAAACTCATTCTTTCCCAAATTATATACCTTATTGTATATTTAATACTATTTTAAAAGAAAAGTATAACACGCAATATTCTGTATTGTTATCATTGTTAATTTTTGAATATTAAAACATAAAGGTAATACATGGAAAGATAAAGATAAAGGTCCGCATGAACAATATGACACAATGGTTCATTGATAACTTTAAATTTCCGCTTCGGTGTGTTTAATGCGTATAAAGAAAGCCCATTCAGTGTATGCTCCTCCGAATTCATAACAATTCTTAGTAATATAATACTCTAAGGCAATTTTAGTATGAACCCGCGGATTCATTAAGATCACCTTACAGAATAAAAAAAAGGTTGGCAACATACTTTTGAAATATAAAATTGCATTCTCTCTTTACAATAATTGAATTACAACACTGTAACGTGTCTATAGTAAGGTTATCTTCTATAAACCAATTACAACTATTTTTGTTTTAGTATAAGAGCGATCAATTGTGTTCTGAACTAATAACCCTTTATTTTAAGAATGCACAAGTTCCAATGAAATTCAATAATTAAACTCAGTATAAAATAATAGTAATTTTAATAAATTTTAAAATCAATAATACAGCAACGCCAAGCTATCTTTTTTACTTTGAATTTATTCTCAATTACTTTAATTTTTTTTGCCCATCAAAGGTTCACAAGTCCAGTCTTAAAAATTAACAATCAATCAATCATTCAATAATTGTGTCCTTCAAGTTCTCAGTGCTAATGTTTTCAACACAAACTCAAAATAAAAATCTTCATTAAACTTTAAAATAAAATAATCTTCTTTAAAATATAAAATAAAACAAATAATAAAATAAGACTTCTTCTCAAAATAAAAATAAACAAATTAAGGTAATATTAATATTTAATATATGAACAAAGACAATGTCCAACCAGTTAAACTCAAAATTGTATCAATTTCAAACTACTTATTTTCTATAAATTTCCAATTTACAAATTATTGAATTATCCAGAATTATCCGCTTGGCTTTGAATGTTAAATTTAGGAACTTGTTAAAATATATATAGAATCTCAGAACATTAAATAAATTATCTTTTTTAGTAGGCTATTCCTGATTAAACCAAATTGAACAGGAAAATACCATCAAGTAATTTTCTATATCAATATTAAATTGTAACTTTCACAGTACCTCACACATCTGCTGAAGACTTCACCAAGTAACCAAAATGACTATTATAGATTAATTAATTTGAACTTGAGACTTTAAATTTTGAAAAGAAATTTTAACCTTAAACTCAAACCTTCTTCCCACGAAAAAATCAATACGGCAAGAGTAGGCTATCACTTTACACGACTTATCTCTCTGAGCACACAGCAAATAATCCCCTGAAAAACGTGGTTGAGGCCACCGGAAGAATCTAGAAATCCCTCCCACCATCTAATCAACCTAACATTGGCCAATCAAATCTGAGCAAACACAATGTCTGAATTGAAAACCTATCCAACCCAGACCTGTAACCTATGCTCAATACCTACATACAAAAGGAAGCTTCTAGCATTCCTCGAACCCGATTCGACAAGAAATTCAGCACTGCTGGAAGGATCACAATCTTACAATTCAATTATTATATAAGTTTACAATTCTCTTAACCCTACATCGGGCGCTAAACGGAGTTTTCCTCCGTGTATTTGTTATTATTAAAAATAGTACTACTTTTCTGATGTTGGCAGTCGTTTCCCGCAGTGTAATTCACGAGCATCTTTCGGGGAAGCGAAACAATAGCCTCCCGCTTATCTTTGTCAAAATCTGTCAGTGTGAGGTCGAATTCCGTGCGAGACTGGACGGTTCCTCCGTGAGCGCCCGATGTTGTGTTTGTAGTGTTTGGACGAAAACTCCGTGAGCGCCTTATTGTGTTTAGTTTTTATGGAGTAATAATCCGTGTGTGCCTAAATGTGTGACCTGTGGTGGCTTCTTTTTAAGTTTTACAATATATTTTATTTGAATTTTGTGAAATAGAGAATGAAGACGAGAGATTTGTCAGTACAGTACCCTTGTGCTAAGGAACATTTCAGTACTGTTTATGGAGTGAACATTGTCGTTATAAGAACCAGAAGGGAAATGTTTTGAAACTTTGTGTAGTGTTAAAAAAAATTTTAGTAAAGAATACATTTTTTATTTCAGAGTATTAATTGACATTACAATTTTATAATATCTCAAGAACTGAAGTAAGTTGTTTTGTAAGAAGTTAAAAAGTAAGTTAATTTCCATATATTATTACAGTAGGTTAAACATTTTTACAATTAATTGCATTATTCCTTAAAATAAATCGTGTTGTTATTATACAATAACATTTTTTAAGATTTTGAATTTCTTATTTGGAAAATTCATTACATAAGAGAGTGATTTTTATTTAATATATAAAAATGAATATATTACATTGTAATGAAATCAGTATGAATTTCTAAACAAATAAAACAGTTTAAAACGACTATGATATTCATTATTCGCTAACCTGGAGGAAACCTCCGTGAGCGCCTGATGGTGTTTCTAATTTTAAGCGCCTGATGGAGGGTTAATTAAAAATATAATGATTCCTATAAATAATTAAATAATATAGGAAGCATCATATAAACACATATACAATATTTATGCAATATTTTAAAAATATATATATATATATATTATATGTATATGAAATCATACATTATACATTTTTGAAAACCTTCTTTTGAATGTACCTAATAAACTATTCAAAAAAAAAGAAAATATCTTTTAGTATTTAAAAGAAAATAATAATAAGAAAAAATCTCTATTACCATATATGAATAAAAATAAGTATATTGTGTATTTTACAGTAAAAACTAAACTATGTTTTGTCATTCTAATGCAGCATATTTCCATCGTATTTGAAGAAAATTGCAACAAATAAAAAACATATGAGAACAATATTTCGTAAAAATTGAAGTCTATGAGCTTTTACACTGTTTTTGAAGCAAAAATACTTGTACTGTGTCATTTAAATGTTTTTAAAGTGTGGTATTCTTATTTTACGTATATATTATGATATGTTATGTGCATATAATGTCCTTTATTATAAATATAATTTGTTATTTTGATTTTGATGTCGGCCTTTGTTAACCTGACCACATAAATATTAATGTACGCACAACACATACGTAAACAAACAACACCATCTGCGTGTGTCTACACACTCAGACTCGTTTATACACCCATTAAAGTTCACAACCGAATATCCAATATAAACGCATATATACCATTATATATTACATGTGGCATCTCTAACCACCTTGAACCGTCTCCCTCACGCCTACTCTGTCTCCCTCTTAGCTACTTTTAAGATAAAAATATTTTAAAGTAAATTTGCTTTATAATTTGTTTTCAAATAGATTATACATAATATATGAATTTAGATATTCTTTATCAGAACACATTTTCTTATTTGTTTGTTAATCTTTTTTAAGAAAACGGTCATTTGTAACTAGTTAACTCAGTAAAACCTGTTCTAATTTAATAATATATAACAATGTCATGGATAAAGAGAAGATTCTTTATGGATTTAAGGATTCTCATTGTGGTGAATTGTTGATATATACATTTAAACTTTCATCCAAGATATATACAAAACGTCTATAATAGAGAGTTATTGACTCTTGTTGGTCTGACAATAGATATGTGTATGGTAATATGCTTTATATATTCCTTTCGATAAACTCTTGGATAACAACTTATTGAAAACTTATTACAAGTAAAAGCAGTAGTGGAAGTTATTTTTTACTTAATAAAGTATTTAAAAGCATTTTTACATCTATGTTTATTTTGGAAATATAATTCTTATTAGTACTTTTTTTACTGTTGAAATTATCTTAAAAATTTGATGAACATGTACTGCCTCTGCAAAACTCATATTTTATACAGTTCAGTAGTGTGATATTTGCTTTAATACATTGTCATGACAAAAGTGTTAAAATAAATAAATAAAATATATGTAAAATAACTAAATAAATAAATAAAATAATAATTTATCTGCATATAACACAAGTATACTTTAAGTAAACGACGATTTTGCTCGGTGCAGGTATTGTTGCATATAATTCCAAATAAGTCGTTTTATTAAAATATATGTTTGAACTGCTACTATTTGTGGTGAGGTAGTATGATTATGCCAGGAAACCATTGAATATTGATTAATGATAGAGAAAAACGACCTCATGAGTTATATTCTCAACCATAGATCATTTTATGGACTGTTCTGATACTGATATTTTGCAGTTTCTCATACTCTCTATTGGAAGGGAATGTTTGGTGTAGCCTGCTTGTATTCTGATATTTGATGGTTTGTGATTCTTCACACTGCTATGTACCTCAAGTACAACTCTAATTGTTATTATATACACGTCCACATTATAACGTTCATCACCACACAATGTTTTGTGTTTTAATCCAAATATAATGTTTAATGACTCCAGAAAATGTTGACAGATTACTTTTTTGTAAAGTAGCTTTTCAATGTCCAAAAGCCAGTTATTCATTCTAAATAACTTAAATATAATTTTAAAAGCTGTAGTTTTACGTGATAATGTAAATTATATATATTTTATACATTATATATATATATATGTATATATATATATTAAAATAATTTGCTATTCCTACATAAAAAGTTAAGCAAATATATTATTAGTTTAGTTCCTATGTTTAATAATGTATGGTCTTTTTAATTTAATAACGAATAATGTGTATTAAATAGGTATTCCAGAAAAAACAATTCAAATAATCAAAAAAACTTTTTTACAATGTATATTCCTGTTCGCATACAATATTTTATTCCAATCCCATATAAATTTTAAATATTTATATACAATCAAATTATTTTAACAACTAAATAAAAATATTTGTGAAAGCCTCCGGTTAGTTTAAGCAGCACCGAATCTATCGCTAAGCAATTCTCGCTACAGTCAGCAATTACGGCGTGTTTGCTGATTACAAGACGCTGAGTGCTGAGCGCACATATCACTTCGGGTTTCGCTGCTAAGAGGCTTTTAACATGCTAAAGCTTATAACGAAGTATCTAAATTTATTGGGAAACCTTAATTGGTTTTGTCGCTCATTAAATTATTCGCAATGTTTTAACCGTAAACCATTAATAACTTATCAATTTGTTCTTGCTAAACTTAACTAGACTAATTGATGGCTATAAACAGATAAGAAAATTTATGGTACTGCCCATTATATCTCTTTTATTTTCAAATTTTTAGAAGGAAAACTATTTGTATTAGCTAAAGCTGAATCAAATATTTTGTGAAAAACCTCACAATTCTATTAGGAGGAAATTATTTTGGATATAATTTAAATTTTTAATAATACAAAGGTCTGTAAATGTACTTCCTATGACTCTTCATGTCCTTAATTAATATTCACCATATACTTTACAACAAGAAACTATTTTCATAATATTACCTTATAGTCCTTTGAAGGTGCATCATCTGCATATAAATGGGAACATTTTCCACATTATGTCTGAGGTAGTTATTTGGATAAATCTAGTCTGCTTTCCAATGTTTCCCATAGCTCTAGAACGGATTTCCTTTTTCCCTACAGAACAGAGTTTCTAAAAAAAATACATTGTGACCTGCTAGTATTCGGGCCTATTTTGACAGATTATTTTTTTCATTTAGTTTTGGTAACTTTTCTTTAGCGATTTAGATGTGTGACGTTTTATATCATAAACTGATAATTTACTTGACTAATATTATTGTTAAGGAAATAGACGGACTAAAATTAAAAACACATATAAAAATTTTTCAATTATATAGCTTCTTTTTAAACCAATTAAATGTCATCAGAATTTTGATAAAACATTACTCAGTTTTCATTTTTGCATCTATAAATATTAAAACATTTTGAGGAAATGGAGAAATTAGGCAATCCACATACATTATACTAAGAGTTTGACGTCTCTTATCAAGGAGCAAATTCCTACCTCACTGTTTTAAATAGGCACTATAAAGCTAATAAAAGTAAAAAACACTCGGCTATGGTTACGGCTGGTTTTGTGGCTGAGGCGTCTCATAAAAAGTTTTCTCTTATCCGATGAACTGCCCTGTCACACGTTATTACAATTAAGCTCACCTTGTGTTATCTCACGTAATTTTGGAAGCCTTTAAAAACTTATTTTTCTCTATATAAAAATACTATACTAGACACAAATAAGTTAAGAAATACCCTCTTAGATAAGCAATATCCATGGGTAAAGAATATATTTAAATAAATATTTACATATTTTTATATTGAACACTTTTTATGACAAAAAAAAATAATTTAACAATCTACGACTGTTTGATAACAGGATTTAGAACGTTTTCGTTGTGTTATATATGTATATATATATTAGTATTGCGTTATGTAAGTATATTGTGTGTGTGTGTGTGTGTGTGTGTGTGTGTGTGTGTGTGTGTGTGTGTGCGTGTGTGTGTGTGTGTGTGTGTGTGTGTGTGTGTGTGTGTGTGTGTGCGTGCGTGTGTGTGTGTGTGTGTGTGTGCGCGCGCGTAATTATGACGTTTTTCATAGTAGCTGTTATTATTAAGTTGTACGTATACAACTTTTTACGCAACTGTGTTCACTCAAAGTCTTTTTTTATAAACTGTATAATTTAAAAATCATAAGTACTTTTATTGTTTGGAATCACTTTCCACAGCCGATTACCTCTAATATAACTCATTACAATATTTGTATTGTGTAGTTATTCATTAGTAAAATAGCTTCTGTAAATGCTACACTTACTCAGACTTGTCTAAATTTATATAAGAAATTAAATAGCGTAGCAAGATGTGTTGACAAACAATGTGTCGAATACTCTTGTACTGTACAGTGACTGTGGTAGATCTTTAGCTCTCTCTTTCTCTTTCATTTTCGGTCTGAGTAACTATATAGCCACAGGGAACTGATTATTCCTTTGAACAGAGAAATAATTGGACAACCTTTCAAAGCCTCTAGTTAGAATACTGTTGGTTTCAAATGACCTCATTTATCTTTATTCCTGCTGAAATAAATGTTAAAGCTCATTTATATTTTATAAATAAAGATAAATAGTATCCCCTACCAATTCAAATAGTCGTAAAATTACGAAAATAATGTATTATAAATATTAGATAATTCTAGATATTACAACAATTATTACTTCTATTTATTTTATAGGTCACTTATCACTGGATATAATCAGAACTAGTGGCTAATTTACAGATTTTGCAAGAAAGATACAGTATTATGAATAATGTTTTAAATACTATACAATTTAATTTAGATAGCAATAAACCTATAATGTGCTACCATTAATTAAATCGTAAAAAGTGAGGTCTCTGTCGTGTAATGGTAGCACTTTCACCCGGGAAGTGAGAGATCCGGGTTCGAGACCCGGCTGTGCAAGAACATTTTGCGATTCTTTGTTTATTGAAATTATATTCGGGTATCGCCATTTATATAAATTTAATTAATGTGTATATTAATCATGCATCCATTATACATAAAATCTGTGGCAACTTGTGCGTAAACTATAATTATTACTTTTTTATTATTGGCGCATTATTGAAATAAAACAAAACGTAACGTTAATTACATATTATTCTCTGCATTGCATGAAACAATATTCTTAATTTATTAGATAATCACAAAGTTGTATAAGCTTTCCAAAATAAGTTTTATTATTTTATAAACAATATTTCAATGATTAGAGTAAAAATGCCTACATGTATATATATATATATATATATATATATATATATATATATATATATATATACAGGGGTGCTGAAAAGTCCCGGGACGGTCTAATAACTTTTGAACTAATTACAATATAAGAACCAAAATTTACATCATGCTTTTGCTCATATAAAAATATTATTTTATGTATTTCACCATGATATGCTGCTTATGGGGGACGTCCCGCTAGGGGTTGGTAAAAATTCTTAAATAGAAGCATAGGTCGAGTCGTACATGAAATTAAAGCTCTTTTAATTAGAAACATTTTGGCGAAAATCTGACGTAAAACAGTTGACGCGTTACAAAATGGCGGACACTCAAAGATTATAAAATACAGAATTTTTCAAATGCAAACATTCTGGTTGTTAGAGAAAACTGAGGCACTTAATCTTTTATTTTACTTCTTTTACTTCAAATCACTTACCAAAACAGTTATAACAAATGTTCAAAGTGTTTGCCTTCAGTTTGCTGACAATATCCCAATCGATTGTAGAACGCTGATATCGCATTGTTTAAAGCTTGGACAGGAACACCCTGAGCTTCTCTTACAATACGGTTTCTCAACTCATCCAAATTTTGAGTTTTTTTTTTTAAACACTTTTTCTTTGAGGTAGAAGAAGTAGTCTAAAGGGACAAATATCGAGAACGGGTAGGCCATTCTATTGTTCCCCGTCTACCAATCCACTTATGTGGAAAGACATTGTCTAAAAAATGTCTTACATGTATGCCATAATGTGGAGGGGCTCCATCTTGCTGAACCAGATATTTTCATTAAACAGATAACTTACCTCATCACATGATCTAATACGGTCACCAAACCCGCGCATCATTAATAAAGTTATTCTTTCTCTCTCGGAAAGCGCCATAGCAAAATAAACTAGCACTACTGAAACTACTTGCAAAATTAGGGCTTGAAGACTTCTAAGTGACTGAGTTGATAAAACAACTGTATCTGTCAGCTGGCAATTTCATTGTTGTCTTTTTGGTCTTGTTTGCTCCAGCTGATTACCTTCCAGATAAGGAAGGTAATAACCTGACCTGCTGATAAGGAATTTCCAGATAAACAATGCGATATCAGCGTTCTACAATCGATTGGGATATTGTCAGCACACTGAAGGCAAACACTTTGAACATTTGTTATAACGTTTTTGGTAAGTGATTTGAAGTAAAAGAAGTAAAATAAAAGATTAAGTGCCTCAGTTTTTCTCTAACAACCAGAATGTTTGCATTTAAAAATTCTGTATTTTATAATCTTTGAGTGTCCGCCATTTTGTAATGCGTCAACTGTTTTACGTCAGATTTTCGCCAAAATGTTTCTAATTAAAAGAGCTTTAATTTCATGTACGTCTCGACCTATGCTTCTATTTAAGAATTTTCACCAACCCCTAGCGGGACGTCCCCCATAAGCAGCATATCATGGTGAAATACATAAAATAATATTTTTTATATGAGCAAAAGCTTGATGTAAATTTTGGTTCTTATATTGTAATTAGTTCAAAAGTTATTAGACCGTCCCGGGACTTTTCAGCACCCCTGTATATATATATATATATATATATATATATATATATATATATATATATATATATATATGAAATAATGAATTAATAAAAATGTTATTAAAGTACATAAATGTAATATTACTTATATATATATATATATATATATATATATATATATGTATATATATATATATATATATATATATATATAAGTATTATTACATGTATATACTTTAATAACATTTTCATTAAAACTTTCAAAGCAACACATAGTATCTTTTTTCATAACCTAATAATGCTCACAAATATCATACTTTGCCGGAAATTCAAGGTTGGTATATAATCCTTATGTTTGAATTTTTATTCTGTTACAAGTAAAACTCTCAGAGAGTTTAGGTTCTGGAGGAGATAAAAGTATTTTAAAGAGTTATAATGGTTTTTTTTATATAAATGCGTTGAAATATTTTACTGCACAAGTCACTCGTGTTGTTTTAAAATAAAAAGAAGATTTATAGTATCATTACTCTTTAATAATATTATTTGCCTACTTTTATAAACCTTTTACTTTTTAATACTTATTTTAGTGTAGCGAACTGTCAATAATCTTTGGTAATATTTACATGTTAAAGGAAGTAATGTGTAAATCCAATTACCATTTTCCAATGTGGCAAGTCCGAGAATTGAAGTGCTCTGTTACCTTGCGATTATGCAGGTTGATGTCAGGTTAACGCTTTCCGAGCGATCGTTGTCATAATCACTTGTCGTTACTGTTAAGGAGAACTACTGTCGTCCTCTGATAGTGCAACGTTAAAATAATCACTATGACAACCACAAGATATCAACGTTATCTTGTGCTAATTGTATCTGGAAAATATATAGAGATACATTATTCATTTAAATAGATTCCAATAAATATACTTTAAATTGCCTACAAATGATTTATTACTGTTCTTCGCAGTAAATGATTCATATAACGACGTTCGTTTTAAAATTACGACAGTGTGCAAGTGGAATCTATAAATCTGTGGAATTAACAGTGTGCACTCTGCAAAACGTAGACTGATCCTTCTTTATTTTGCACATAAATATTGCATTAAAATGCTTTATATATATATATATATATATATATATATATATATATATATATATATATATATATATATTTATTTATTTATTTAACAGACAAATCAACTTGCATGCTTCACTATTAAGTTATAAGTTGTCTAGAATTGAGTTCATTTTATGTTTCGACCTTTGCAGGTGTTGTCGTACTATTAGGTTGACAAAGGATAACATTAAGGGTTGTCATTTAGCTATAAATAATTTTGATGCAGCAAAAGGTAATATTTGTGTTGTATTTTGGCCTCAGGAGATATATAACCATACCTAGTGTTCCAAGTGTTTCCATTTTCACCATTGATTTTCACCGTTTGGAAATTTTTTATATTTTTTCCGTAAATATTGTATTAAATCATATTTGGGAATAAAAAACCCCAACAATTTGTATATATCTATTCAAGTTGTATGTAAGTTTAAAGAAGTAAATTACTTAAACAAATTATAAGTTATTATATTTATCTAACTTATTTGACTTATTTAATGTTGAGTTTAATACATCAACATTTCACATTTGTTACGCATGTAATCATATTATATTGTCATATAATCGTATTAGTTTTTTTGTTTTATCTCATTTTCCACTTTACCTTGCAGTAGGCCCATTAATAAAAGTGTCATCATATAAAAATGTATGTTTTGTGAGAATACCGATATAATAAAATATACTATAGTCCCAGATGTAATGATATGAAAATCGTGGTAACAGATAATTTTGTATTACATGGCAAGTTACATTAAATTTTGTAAGGATGGTGTGTTTTATCTAATTATTTAGGGAAATATTAGATACAAAGGATGGTTTTGTTTCAGATATTGGCGGTTGACAAATGATGGGATAAATGTATTGGTTAAATTTAAATATTAGGCCAAATAACTTCCAATTAAACAGAATGTAACAAACATAATATAAAGTATAAGAAAAATACAGAAAACTTTCATAAAAATGATATGCAGTAGAGTATTAGGAACATATTTCCAGCGGTCATTATTATTATTATCATAATTGAAACATATATTTTCTGTTTGGTTATTCTACACATGTTGATGTAACAATTTTCATTGTATTATTATGTAAATATTTAATATTTACACTTAAAGATTTCATTACTATTTTTACTTTTTATTACGTTGCAAAAATATATTTGACAATAAATACTTTACTATTCCAGCTCTGTGCTTATTTCGAATTTGTTAATTCATTTACTTACATATTGATTTGTATGAATATACAGGTTTTGTATGAATATTTAGTAAGTTCTTTGGATTTTTTAAATAACACAAAGAGAAAGAGTATAAAGAATTTTGGGCAAAATTGAAAGTCTGTACAAGCTAAATTAATAACCTGTAGACAAAAGTAGTGCTCCAGAATAAATAAAAATCAATCTGCACGGAAGAGATATTTTGGTAATATATTTTATTTCATAAACTGTGTGTAAATGTAAAAACTGTAAATATTGCATTCGTTAGAATTTTCTCATGAATTATAATTTAGGTTAACCTTACAAATATAAATGTAACATTAACAAGATTATGGGGATATTAGAGATATTTCACAATAAACTAAGGTACGCAGTGGCTGAAGTTTATCAGGCAATATAAAAACTGTTAAACACGTACCTACATTGATAAAAAAACTAAAAGATACATTATTGTAGCATCGATTAAAGCTATTTACTTTGAACAGATTAAGACAAGATTATTGGAGGTCCATTTAATCGGGAAGTCCGGCCATCAACATTAACACGAACTGTCCCATTAGTCTCCAGTGAACAGGCCGATTACACAACATTGAAATATTATTGTCTTTGTAACATCAGTGCCATTATCACTTAGAGTGACAAGTTGTGATGTTTAAGTTGTAAGATAATATAAGTAAAGAAAGGTGGCGGTATTTACTAAAACAATCTTAATGGTAATGAGAACTGCTGTGTAAAGTTATAACTATGTAGAACTGTGAAGAAAACATAATCTTTGCCAGCGTTTCGCCATCTGGTTATAAGAAATCAGTAACAATAATCTATTTGATCTGCTGACTGATTTCCTCCACAGTTGGATAGCTAAGCTAATTCATAAGTATAATATACACTAAAATTAAGGAATAAAATTAGAGACAAGTATAAGTCAACTGCATGTGTCAATTCGATGCATTTAATAACAATACATTCTTAATTGCAGATCTTATAACGTATAGTTTATGATTCTTTGTATCACTGAAAATGGCAAATGTCAGGCCTAATTCGTTTCTTTCACAATTCTTTCCATTCACGAAAACAAACTTTGACAAAGTATATACATCTGGACATCGACTCTTTAAACAACCATTACACCTAATATGTCAAAAATATAGGGCAATAGATTTTAACACATTATAACAGTCTCAATCTGTGTGCACCAGCATAGAAAGTGCTTATATGTAAAAAGAGAAAAATACACTTGGTTTGGGAAACAACTAAATAGTAATGGATTATATATAATACCTTTACAAAAGGAAGTTTTAAAAAGGTAGTGAGGATTATTTTAATTGAGGTACATTTGAGCACAAACAATCTGCCTAAGATTAATATAACGTTTTACAATTATTAAATCATAACCTCAGAAAGTTTATTCATTCAAAATAAGAAATTAATTTTTTAGTCATTTTTATTAATATAATTCAAAGGAAACTAACTAAAAGGTGAATGTAAATTACGCTTAAACCATGTTCAAAACAATATTAAGGAGTTCATACAAAATGGATAATCACTCAGGTATGAAATGAGGTATTTAACAAATAACCAAGTGTTTGCACTTAGGTTGAAAACGCTTATTATTTTTTACAAATCCTGATTTTTCGCATTCATCAATTGCAGGATGCAAAAATGTCCGTTTTTTTAAACTACCTGTTATCCGTACTCGTAATAAGTTTTATGTAGTACTATTCAGTCTAATTTTAAGTATCTTAACGTGAACTTTAGTTAAATATACTACAAGAAAATATACGTACATTTTTTAAATTAAATATAAATCTATCCTCATGCCTACATTGCATGTACTTTAGTAATCGCGCGCGCGCCTGTGTGTTTACAACTATATTTAAATGTTTAAATGTTATTAATTTTCTAGTTATTAAGATAATGACTCTACGTTCCTGCACCCTACCCTATTAAGTTTCTATGTATATAATATGACTGTAATAAATTTTAATAACATTATAATACAATATAAATATGCATGTATCCAATATACATAGAATGATAGTTTTTTTGTTTGCATTTCCTTTTTATATCGGTAACTAATTGGATATTTCTCTCTCAAAAAACTTCTTCAATGCAACGCGTTTCCCATTGGCGTTATACCAAAACAAAACTGTGAATAAACCAAAATAAACTCAATTTATTAATTCAATACCTACGGTGGATGCAGTGTGTAACACTAACAGCAGACACAGAGCTGATTGTAACAACGTTAGCGCACAAACAGACACGCTGTTGTAGAGATGAATAAACAACGCTTGATGTGGATAAATAAACATGCCGGACAGCTCAGGTAACAGCATTATTTAGCACTAAACCGTTAAAACAACAAAGCGTCCTTTTCAGAATTTATTCATATTTAAAAAAAATATGTTACTACGCATAATATTATGGTAAAAAAATTAACATTACAATATTAACATTCATTCAATAGTGACATATTAGATAATTGTTCACTAGGAACGATGATTTAAATACTGTGATTTAACTGAATGAACACAATGGGTTCAGCTAACTTTTGAATCAATGACAGTTAAAAAAATCACTAAGTAACAAAACGTACACTCAATGAAACAATGTGTCTAAGATAAATTGTAAAAAACAGTAGTGTTACTATGTACAAATAAGACAATAAAATCAGTCTAGTGTTGATATATATTTAGTAAAATTCTTATTCTATTTTTTAAATATAACAATTTCCAGCGCTACTAACTCTGTTGACAATAATTAAGCGCCATTTTAAGTAATTTCTTTAAAGTCAACTTTACGAAAAAGTAAATAAGTATAATAAATTTAAGTAAGTTACTTAAAAAATGTTTTTGTATTCACGTTTTAATTATTAAAAAACTAATTTCTTCTAAGCCCTTCCGTTTGAAAGTCGTTTAGCAACGTATAGAAATATAGAACACACTCGTTTATTTATTTGAAATTATCAAATCACTCCTCTTTCGAGAGTATTCTAAAATATGTACTTTACTATAACTAATTACTGTATTGTTTTTATAAAATAATTTTACTTTATTTGTTATTGTTTATAACATGTAGTTTGTACAATATTTACACCAATTCACATGTAAGGTACTTTAATTTTAAAAATAAATATATATTTATAAAACACTGATATAGTCAAAACTCTAACATGAATACTTATAAACCAGTTAAAACGGTAGTGGTGATTTAAAATGAAACAGAGCAATCCATTGCAATAACCAGCAGCTGACACAGGCAGGTGGACTACTGGAACTGTTGTATCGTTTACTGGGAATGTATTTAAAATATTGGGTCAGAGCGTGAACATGGTTGCTAACTATAAAATATTGAAAAATATACCGGATGATATAACCTTAATGTACAGTAGTGTCGATTGCAGATAGCTTACATTTTAATTCCAAACAGAGAAAATTGTATTTATAACTTCAGAAGGCAAGTTTTCAATAATACAATCAGAGGTACTAATCTTAATTTAAATATTTCATATATTAAATTTTTATGTTTAGCCTCTCTCAATGCAAATTACTATTATTTCCTATAAATTATAAAAATAAAAAATAGGTAATATTACAATTATTTCAGTGCGCAAAGGTATTGCACCATCACTATAGATAAAAAACTAATTTTCAGAACTAAACTAAAAGGTACATTAAAACTCTCTCAGATTAATTTTACTCACACATTAACGAAGTAAAAATTTTACATTACTTTCAATGTTTTTCTATCATAAAAATATGTATATTCAAAATAAAAATGTATTAATCATTATCAATTTCTGTAAATACTCTGTACTAGCACACTGTATTTAATATAACACTAGTAGCCTAAATTTTTTGAATCATAAATATATATCGCACTATTTATGTGTATATGGATTTACTGTTTTTATTATTTTAGGCCTTACAAAAGAATAAAATAAGAACAAACTGCTAGAGACTTAAGGTGCTGCGCATGAGAAAGAAAAATCAACTAATCATATGTTTCACTAGTACATACTTAAAAAACATAAATGACTAATAAATACTAATCACTAAAACTGCCTCTGCGAAAAATTTTGGTTTTATGCATAGAATAAAACTTTATTGTTATTTTAAAGAAATTCTATGCCCATTTTTCAACACATAAATATATTATTGAATACTCCGACGACAATTGGTAACAAAACAAAAATTATAAATCAACTATTTATATTTATTTTTTATGGGCTGGTTGTTAGAGGCTGTGAATGAAAATGCAATTACACTTGTATTTACACGGCATAACTATTCTAAGAAGAAAGCTCTGCAAAATATGTAAGAAAAATTGATTATATTTATAATATATTTCATTCTTTAAAGGTGTAAATTCAGTTTATTATAAATGTTTCATAAAAATTTGAGATTTATCCAAACTTTCACGAATCTATAAAAAAAAAAATTTGTTCACTTTTCAGTACATTTTCTGGAGGTTTACTCTCTACTTAAATAGAAAACAAAAGCGTTTTCCTTGTTTGAATTTTGCTGTTTATGATGGGGGAATGATTGTAAAAATTGGAATTTCCAGAGATAGGTTGAACCCCTAGAAGAATTATATTATCTTCTGATTTACTCTCCAATTCAGGGCATCAAAACATTGCTCCCTAAACTTATATGAGGATATATGAATATCTTGAAGTGACTATTACTTATTTTATCATATTTTTATCATGCCATTTAAAAAGAATATGTATAAAACTTGCTGGTTATGCAATAGGAATACATGTGTAAAACGCCGGATAACTGGTAGTTACTAATACAACGTGCAGATGTGAAAACATAATTTAGAGATCCAAGCAAAAGGAGTGCCCACGCAATCTACTGGGAGACTTGTCAATTACATAGACACTTGCTAATCTTAGTACAAACTGAAAAAGGACAGGCCGGAGGCAACTCAGATCCAGTAAATGACAGCAGCGAGAAATACGTGAGTTTGGCAGGTCTCGAACAAAGGAATCATTTAGTAATAAACTATTCACTAGCATTCCATTTTCACTAAGTATATTATCAGGTACCAAAGCAATAAAAGACATTAACCTTTTAACAATTAACTAAAGTTTTTTTGTGGACAATTTAATGCATAAACTAACACGTTAACCGCGTCATACGCCTTACTATCTACTATAGAAGTAGAAATAAATAAACTAGTTTGTTAGTTTGAATATATTTAATAATATTATATTAATTGCAACTCATACAATACTATAAATAGCCAGTAAAAAAGTGTTTTCAATGTTATTAAAATATGTTTCTTGCGACTGAAATACACTTTAAATATTATAGTAATAAATAATAAACATCTATTTATGCTTCTTTGTTTAAAGGTTATATTTGTTGGAAGGATTGTGAAGGAAACAGGATTTTTACGGACATTTGCCATTGTTCAGTGAAACAAGAAATCAGTAACACTACGTTTCGAGATTTGCAATATGATCTCTTCTTCAGGTAAATAACTAATGTAATAAATAGTTAGGTTCAACTAGGTTAAAATAAACAAATCATACCAAAGCATTGCGACACGCCTAAGTCAAGAATCACAACCACCATGTTCTTTGTCAACTTCACTAACTATAAATACATGCACTTAATAGAAAATTATACACAACTATAAATTTCCTGATTTCTTGTTTCATTGAAGGATGGCAAATGTCCGGAAAAATTATCTAATAATGGACAAATTACATATAAAATTGCATATTTAATTAAATTTAGGACATAATTCATAATAGCATTCCTCACAGTTTATCTATAAATAATTTATAGATAAATACTATAAATTACATAACTGCTAAAAATGCAAATGTGAAGTGATGCCTCTTACAGAAAAATGTTTAAGTAGTATAAAATATTAAACTTCAAAAAGCTATTTCAATGCATTTGAGCATTACAATTTTGTCTATTTTGGCAGTAAGGCAGTCCAACAAATGTCGTGAAAAGTAGAAGGAGAAGAGATAAATCAGGACTGGAACCTACAACTTGCGTATTTGCATTTTATTGGTTGTTTGTCTCTTGCTTATATTCAAGTAATCTGGTCTCCTGTGTAGAGATACAACTGTTGTTTCCTTCATCGTCACTGACCTAGTGAGTAAGCAATAAGTTTTTTTCATCATAATAATGTTTTAAAGTTATTAAAAAAAATATGAAAATAAAATCATTTTGGTTGCTTAAAATGTTTGAAAATTATCCTCGAGCGATTCTTAAGGATAAGGTAAAATCATGGGTATGTTACAGAAGAGAATGAAATATAATATAGTACAGCATCACGTCAGGGAAATCAACGATTTCAATATTAATGAGCGATGGTTCATTTGCTTGATTAACTGCTCTTCCAGTTATTGGTAATCACGATTCACGTCCTTTATTGTCACAACACCACGCTTCATCATTCATTTATAGAGATCCAAATATTGAGATAACGTAAAGTTAGCATTGTATTAGACATATTGACTGTTAAGGAAAAAGTTTTCTAGTTGTCTACGTGCTATTTCAATAATGTGAATAACCCATGTTTTAACAAATTTACAGTAATGGCTTCATAGAAAAATTAATTCATAGGCCCAAAAAACGTCACTTAACAGTAGTAGTTAGTAATAGTAACTATTGGATATATCTAGATACGTTTACTAACCAGTCAACAAAAGTTGATGTTAAATGTGGTTAGAATGTTTAGACGAGTATATGCTACATTATAAAATCTCCTATGCTTATATTCAGCTTGTATATTAATTTATCCATTCGGCCTTTGTCTTGGTACCATCACGTTTCCACATACAACGAATGTAATCATATATGGTAACGCCAAGTCAAATCCCATGTAGGGTTATGTCTTATAATCAAACGCAGTACTGCTTTTAGTCAGAATGTGTTAGATGAATCTGCATAAGCTTACTCCTCTCATGAAAATAATGAAAACAGTTTATATATGAATTTCAGCTTCCTCAGTGAAACTAATCTACACTTATATTGTTAGGGTTTTTATTTATTTTATTAATTAAACAATTTATATGTAAAATGAGCTGAAAAATCTTATGAAACATGTCTAAGTACCTATATTATGAGAAAATAGGTGTGAAATAAAAAAGCTTAAGCTCAAAAACACTCTCCGTTAAATTCCTTATAAGCAAAATTAATGTTAAATACAAATTGTAGAGAATTTTATTCTGAAAAGATTGTATAAATACAGTAATAAAATTAAATGGTTTTCTTTTAAATTAAGTTTTAGCAAAAAAAATCTAAACTAAAGAATTTTCAAATCACAAACTGCCAAATGGAATTTATTCATAGATTTATAGTAAGTTAATTTTTCTCAAAATAATTTTACTACTAATGTAAAACTTTTTTTTAATAATCTACAGTATTAGTCATAAAATTACTTAATGAACTCAAATTGATTATATTATTACAAGAGCTGCTCAAAATGTCCACCAATGGTTCACTGAAATTCACATTTCAGTCCGGTGATTTAAAGAGGGAAATGCATTGTCTAAAATTATTGGATAATTTTTTACTTCTCTGGCTAGCAATTATGATTTCTTTTTAAAAGTTCATAATCGTTATATGACTTCTTAGCATACACTCATGACTTCACGAGTCCCCACACAAAGATATTTAAGAGTTTCAGTTTGGAGGATGCCTATGGCCACGAGTTTGGGCGTGCTCGACCAGTTCACCTATTTGGGAATATTCCATTAAGACACTGTGTTAAATGGCGATAAAACGAGCTGGAATTCCGTCATGTTTCAAATACATGCGTCTTCGTATTATCAGAGGGACAACCTGTAAAATTATCCTCCTTTTTAATCTTGATAAAAAATGTCTTTTTATTTTTATATTTCATTGTGAAGAAACTTTAGAAAGGTTTTACCAGACAGTCAACGATTAGAATATTTCCCACTACAGCAGACATGTTTTGAAAATTAATTAGACGCTGTTAGTTAGTTTCAAATGTGAAGTGAGGATTAGGATCATTCCAAATATGATCGATTCTTGTGTTACTAATTATGTGTAAATGTTGCTTTGTCTGTAAAAATTATTTTTGTGTGCAATGCATTATTTTCTATAAAACACTATTGGAAATAATTGGCTAATAATTTATATATATATATATATATATATATATAAATATATACATTATATATACATTATTTTTAATAAATTACTATACAAATAAAATGTTTTTTTAATTGGCACTATATTTAGGTAAAAACCGTCTTCAGGTGCATAAATTGTATAAAATATAAAAGAAAACAGTACAAACAAAAGTAAATAAACAGAGTATAGTTATATAAAACTAAACACAATATGTGTTCTCTAAAAAGATGTATTTTCGGTCAAAACATCTTTGCTTCGTTCTCTTGTTCAAATTAACTCTAAAACATTACGTTTGGAAGAAATTGTAAGTTTCGATTAGGTGCGCGTAGTCTATACACCTAAAAGTATCTCATTTATTTGATCATATAACTAAAACCAATGGTTCTATGTTCTGCAAATATATTCGCCAGGTACAATAATATCATAGTAGTGTTAAATTAATATAATTCCCATAATTACTAAAGCTAAAAGGTGTATAAAGACTATAAAAATTTAATATCAAATAACTCTAAGTGTGATAAAATAAAGATAGCCTGTGGCGCCGGCTTTCCCTGTGGAAATCGACACTGTTTACAATTCACCCTGCTAGTGTCAAATACTCCCTTTGAGCATTTTTTGTCACATATCGTCTTACGTTCCTGACCTTTCCTCATATTTAATATTTGCATGGATATCTGACATTCTATATTTACCATAAGCATATAAACTAAATATTACCTAACTTAGAGCACACGGAGTTGCGTACAAAGTAAATTAGTAAAAGAAGGTCTAAGAATCACGTAATACACAGTTTAAGATAAATATGCATGTTTATTTGTACTGCACCAAAGCCAAAAATAAATATAACTAAAAAGGTATTTCTTTCACTGTTAATGTGGTAAATAAAAAATGTAAAAAGTAAGAAATCTTGTATTAAAAATCTCCTTCTTGATGCACAATCCGCTTTATAATATATTTTCCCTCGGATTTGAACTAATATGGTACAAAAAGAAGTAGCCAGATTCGTCAAGTCATTTTCAAAAATAGCACTGAGCAATACATTTTGCAAATTATTTTATTTATAAGATAAAAACATAAGACAATATGTAATGTTTCCTGTACCTATTATTGAACTTTACTAAATACTAAAGTAAGGGGTGTAATTTAAAACAGATTGGATTTTTTTAATCAGTGGAAAGAGAAAGTAGTTTTGAAGTCTCAATTCGATCCAGGCATGTAAAACCAATATTGTATTGTATATTTGCGTAAATATTGGAAATTAAATGCTAATTGTGCAATATTACTTGCAGTATTCCTACATATAGCAATATTCCATCTCACATGGCATAATTCTAGAATCCAATCTTTTATCGTTCAAAAAATGTTTTTAAAATTATTAAACATATATAGTGATAGCATTAATTTTATTTTATTTGTAGCAACACATTACAAATTTAAGAAACCGTATCGTATTTGAATCTCCTACATTTAAACCATAAAATATTTATGTAAAACGTTGTCTTATTTCTTATAACTGGTTATCAATTTATCGTAACAGAAAACGACGTTTCAATATTTAAAATACAGGAATAAACACAAATAATATAAATTACAATGAATTACTTCAAAAATAACATCGTAAATTTATTAAAAGACTTCAATTACACCGCATACTTATACAAAAACCAAGCCGCAACGTATTCCCAAAAATTAAACTTTTAAACTTAAAAGTTAAACTTTTTAGATTAACTTATTGTGACTTCAGGTTGCTTACTCCCAAAATATTTAAACGATATATTGTTTTATAACGTAAAATGAAGAGCACTTAATATAATGAACAAAAATGCTAGAAAACAAGTTGCTTGAGTTAAATTCCTTTGTATCAAAAAGAATATATACATGTACAGTAAATAATCATTCGTAAATTTAATTCAGAATAGGGAATTCTGTTATGGTCCTAAGATAGAAGGAAGGGATATACAATGGTCAGTGGCAGGCAGGAGCTGAGATATTGTCAGACTTTAATCATTGCAGTATGGCGACGGAGCAGTGGAGCTGTCTGGCGGAAACACCGTCGTTACTGTAATCTAATAACACTTCCCTGCCGACTGAGGACCGCAGCAAAACATAGTTGTAACATGTGAAGGGGCTTTTCTTTGCTCTTGAATGGCAATTTCTGTAGCTGTAAATAACTTTTCTGACTAGGGTAACTATATGGTATAATAGACACATAAATGTAGAATAAAATATACTAAAAATCATATGATTTATGATGATAAATTAATATATTAGTATTAATCTTTATCTAAACACTTGGTAAGCTGGGCTAAGTTACCCAGTGGGCGAAGACGTAGATTTAGGTGGTTGCTCCGCTTTGACTGAGAAATTTAAATATATACAGTTATAAAAGATCAGGAGATCATGGCCTGATCTGCCGAAAATCCTCCCTCTCGAACAAAATCTATCTTTCATCACTCCAGAAGCAGTAAAAATGTAAAATAAGGGCGTGAGCCGTTTCTCTCTCTCTCTCTCTCTCTCTCTCTCTCTCTCTCTCGCTCTCTCTCTCTCTATGTTTTAATTATTTTTAATAAAGTTATCGTGGATCTCTTTCTTTATAATACGTAATTGCATACGTTAAATTCAAGACGAGCGGGATCTCGTAAACCTCCTTGTACACCAGTTAGATTTTGTAGAGTTCATTTTGTGTTTGACATATGTGGAATACCTTGTTAATACTTGTCCCTTTCTCCCGATGCTAGTAACTATTTCTGTGATATACACCTCTACTGTTATCTGGGACTTCGCCTTCAAGCCCGTACACCTATTGCAGCGCGCCTCACCTGAAACAGAGACTTCGCATAATGAATGCGATCATCAACATAAACCTTTTAGTATAAAGCTCCACTGATGATCTTTCCAAATACCTTTGTATTTTTTTCTGTAAAGTAAAAATAATACATTAATTATTTATACTTTAACAGCCTAGGCCAACCCAGACTCATTGTATCTTTATTTTATTCAATTAAATGTTAAAGACATGCTTTAAAGTATTTCCTAGTTAATGTTATTTTGCAGGCTTTAACGTGGATGTTATGTTATTTATAGTAGTTAATATGTAACTAGGAGCTAATTGATAGAAATCTTGGTTATTATAAATATACGCAGTCTCATCTAAATATTTTTAACCTATATTAATAATTTATTTCTAATTTAGTAATAAAATCTCACACAAAACATATAAACTTTATCAATCAAAAGGATCACATTTCATATGTGAAATCCCTGTGAATGTCATTACGTATAAATATAGCTCGAGCAGTCCGCTTTGAAGTGTATTCTGTCACCTCATTACACACTGTGCGATGGTATTCACACTCTCTTTATAGATCCTGAATATTGTGCACGCGTCGCTCTCCCCACATTGAAGTCTCCCTCTCATTAGTAAGGTAGAAATTATAAATTGAACGTTAAGTTGAAATAATTACTTATTATGAAGTCGTATCTTCTCTCACAAAGAAAACAAAGTATATCATTACTTAATGTTATTTTATATAAAAAAATAGCAGTACGCCACTCCACGTTAAGGTAGCATGCAATATTTGATGCTTTTAGGTACACGCTTTACTATGTTACATAATACAACGATGTATCGCTGTACTCAGTTTATTTACAAATTTATATATTGTGCAAAATCTCGTCACTATATGTTTCTTAAAAAAGTATACCCATAAGTTCTTATATAAATGTGTTCACTATGGGTGTCGCATATTTAAAAGAGAAGCTTCATGCAAAATTTTAAGATTATTGGTCAATTAAGCTTTGAAACATCGTGTATGGTGAGGAACAGACAAAAATATAAATATTGCAGTATCGTCCAGGGATATTCAAAACATCGTATTCAAAATATAGCTTGATAACTCAATCTAAGACCAATTTTGAATGGCTTCGAAACAAATTCGATTCAAAACCTTGAAAACAACAATCTAATTCATGCTACCTAATATGAAAGTATTCCTGTACTGTGAGAGATTATCATAACTATTTCCTAGTATGCTGACGTAATTGTGTATCATTGAGAGAATCCCCTATTTCCCTTATGAACTCTTTTTCTTAATAAGATGCATGTGACCTTCAACAAGATGGAATACAAAACGAATTTAAACCTATTTAGCACATTACTTCGTTACGATAGTTAACACTGCCTTGTTTTGAAGGCATTATTATTTAATTATTTAAGACATTTTCTTAATGTTTCAGACTATTGTTTGATAGGAAAACATTTTAAAATTAGTAATAATAATTACGAAACAAGTCATGTTATATTACTGGTTTACTATACATGTTTAATCGTATTACGTTTAAAACACGTAAAGTAATAGTTAAAATAGTTGATCATTACATTAAGTCAACATACATATCTTACAATAGATACAATATTTTGACTTATTTAGTTATATAGATTTAGATTAGTTTTAGATTAAATAGTTAGATTAATTATAAGGAATTTTATGAATATTTCAGACTATTGTATTATAGGTAAACATTTTAAAATTCGTAACAATAATTATGAAATAATTAGTTTTAAATTAATGTTCTGTTATACATATTGACTTTAATATATTACGTTGAAAAATTGTAAAGTGTCAGTTAAAATAGTTGATCATTACAATAAAGCACCATTATATATCTTATAATAAATACTATATTTAGACTTATTTGCATCATATAAATTAAGTACATTAGTTAGATACATAACTGTCATTTGCCCCAGATGAAATTATTTTAGGATAATTATAATCAACATAATCAATAAATACACGAAATGTGACTAAAATGCACAATAAACTTTCTACTACTCAAAGATATGGACATATAATTGAGTATTGAGTGAGTAATTTCTTTAATACAATCGTACATTTACACAAACACTCCAAATTAATGAATATTTGGACACATTCCTAAAATGATTATAACACTATGATTATATATCATGTTAAATTTGCAAGTAATAGTTGATAGCGTTTAATGGCCTGAGTTATTTAAGTACAACTTGAACAAAATACATCAGAGGCACGACCTGTTGCAGAACAGTGACAAAGGGGAATTCAGCAATATAAATCATTGTGGACAAGATAAAGCTTTAAGCTCCATTTAAATGTCAATATCCGATATATCGGCTACCTTTCCGTTATGTGGCTTGTGTGGTACACCGTGTGTTGTATGGATATGACAGTTTTGTTATATTCCTTCGGTATAGAGACAATTCTCATGATACTAATATTTGTCGTTAGTTATTATTCCTGAATCAATTTGTTTCTTGTATAAAAAAGGATTTAATCACTGATTATGCATTTTCTTATACAATAATGGAGTACTTACACTTAATATTAAATATTATTCTATTTTTTTTTTTTTTACATTCTGAAACGTAACGTTGATGATAAATATAAATAGATACTCTTTTATTAAATACGTTAAATTATGAAAATATTTGGCTCCTATCAAGGCCATCAAAACGAGTACGCTACACCAAATCACAGGTATCGTTATATCTGTACGTAGCTTATTTCATTCTTGAGATGTCCTAGAGACAGACAGACACACAATAACACATATCCGGCAAACAATAGAAGGATACATTATCCTCTGACCGCTTAATGAGTGACAGTGAAGTTTGAACAGATCTCATGAATGGACATACATGTATAACACCATTCAGGACCACATGACACTAATTCAGCCCATGTAACATTTTAAGTCTACTTATTGAATATTTTCCGAAATATCTTTTGGGTGGATACGCTGTATGTGATACTTGTAAACATGGTAAAATGTCATATACATTTGACAGAAATAAACTAATAAACGAAATTAACGCGCTTTCACCATGAATATATGATGTTGGTTGTTTCGTAGCAAATATAATACGGAATATATATGTGATACACAACCACGTATATAACAAATTATATACTATAATTTAGTATTATAAAGCTGTATTTTGACGTAAACCTCAGGTCTTTTCTTTAAACATCACACTACTTTAGCAAAACTTTCGTAAAATATTGGAATGTGTGAGTGCCTAAAATTCCAGTAAATCAAATAATATATAAAACATTCACAAGGCTGTTATAAATAATTTAAAAGTAGCTACACCGCATGTGATTTCCTTTTGGATAGAAAGTCTTATGTTACTGAAACTGTTGTTATATTTCTAAAATTAATAAGAAGTTATTATAAGAATAAACAATAAACAACGAAATATTGAAGGACCCAATAAAACTCAATGCAATTAACTTCATATATCACATGCTATTATGACACATATTAATAAGTCATTTGATTTTACATGTTATTTTATAACATTTGCTTATGTTTAGTTTTCTCATTCGTATCATAACTACTCACGTAAAGGTCTAAGGCATCATGTCATGTATATTTAATTTGAACATTTTTACCCAAAAAAATTAGTAAATGGTATCACAGTTTTGGCCAAAGATAATCACATATACAAAATTTAAAAACTGAATCATCCTAACGAGTTATCACACTAACATTGATGGTGAGAATCAACAATCTAGGTACTTATTTCCAGTAAGAAAAATACAATCTACATAGAACTGGCCAGTGAAACTATATAAATAGAGAAGTAATATATGTATTTATTGAATAATATTAGGCCCATTTGGATACAACACATATATTTAAGAAATTCAAATACGTATAACTGTCGAGCCTTGTGACCTCAATTTATTGTTGCAGGTGCTGTAAACAATGTTATATTTATCTACACAAATCATTAAACAACTCATATTTCCTTATAACATAAAATGTTTAATGACAGGCTAGACAGTAGCGTAAAAATATAAAAAATGGTCTTTCCTTTACATATAGATGGGTACATTAAACTACTTTGGTATGAATTCTCGAAGCATCTTGATTAGATTTTTGTAGAGAATTACGACTTCTATTTTTTTATTCTTAAGGCAACATCAATATAGGCCTTAATTTGATAACACTGGTAATCATAATTGTATAAACAGTGCAAAGTGATTCTTTTATTACTAGGTACGAGATTAACTCCCCACACTTATGTTAAATTTAGGAAATGTATAAGACAATAATTTAAATTGCGTTTTATTCAAAATAATATGGATTTTTCGAAGAAATATATAATGATTTCAATGTATCTAACTAATTATGTAATCATTTAACCGTAAAGGCCATAAAGGCTCAAGTGATTGTCTGAGATAGATTTATTGGGAACATATAAATTTATATTCTGTATTATTTGATCTCTTCTCTAAAAGAAGAAACAAAACCCCCCTAGAAAGTGTGAAGGTATAACAGTTGTATGATTTCCTGTCTGTCGAATCGAGAGCGCCCATGTGTCATTTTGATAGAACCCGTCTTGACGCTCCTAAATTACTTGAGTTACTCTCTTGTTGACTATGCTGACAACTTTTTCCATCGAGGTTTCCAACAAACAAAGCTCGTAACACTATTTTAACATTCATGAAACTCGAATCCGACGACGAATTTAAAGAAATATAATTTGTTGGTGTTTAAAAATCAAATATGTTTACTATGTGAGGTAATATTGCTTAGTCCTCTAATATACTTTGATTAATAAAAAACATGTTATTATAATTAATTTAGCCACAGCTATTTAAAACTTCCATCAAAACATGAAAATGGAAACATTTTTGTAAATTCACAACTTCAAATAGACATTTCCAGAAGGATGACTTTCCAACTAAATCCAGAGAAAAAGATTTAAATATAATGATATTAATTTTATATTTCATAATAATGAATTTGTTTATCTGGCACATCATATAATAAGTCTAGTTATTTCATCATGGTATAGTTAACAACTAAGATCAACACGTGATGCCCTGAGTGTAGTTACCACTTAATCGATCCAGGGCGTAACCGCTCAGTCTTGTTATTGATAATTTACTATACTGTAGACCGTTAGTAGCTGCAGGCACAGTACATCGTGCACTATTATAACGTTATTGTATAACGCAGTGCTTTTAATGAATTCTGAATTAGTGGCGATTATATATTTTTTCCTAATTTTAGTCAAAAAAGAAATGAAACTGAAAACAATATGAACGATTTGAAAATATCTATACTTTGTTTGGTACGTCTATATTATTTATAATAACATTAAGTACGTAAATCTGGCTAGTAAAAAATAATCAATGTTTCTTTAAAAAAATGTCATGTATTTTGTGAGATTACAGAAATGATTTTCGATCATCCGAAATCTACATAAATAATTACTAAGAACTATTCATCAGTACTACAAAGGTAAAGATCTAAAAAAGAAAATTTACTTACTTTACTCCCCTAACTTATTTTGAGGAGCTAAACCCCGGAGAAGCTTCTTGTAATCGAGTTATAACTCTTCTCAGCGTCAGTTAACCAGGTTAGCCGAACTGACATTTGGCAGCGGACGTATCCTTTATATTGGTGTTAGTTTTACATAACTTATCAATTTTAATAATATGTGTAAAACCCGTGTGGTTAAAAACATGAAAGATAATTTTTGTGCAATATTGTATTCCAATAAACTATAAAGTTTACACGAAATAAACCTCTATATTTGCTCCTAAATTATTCGTGCGAGTGTTATACAAAGTGGAAAGAGGCTGAATATGGTTTAAAATTCATATGAACAACCAAGATTGGCGAAAGTGCCAATTCTCGAGAGAACGGACTATCACTTAATCCCTTTAGCCAAACCCAACCTTATTTAATGAATTACATTAAAACATAATTCAGATATAATATTATTGAAATTTACTCAGGATTGCAAACTTCATACTATTGGATTCTTCCCATCACTACCTGTCAAGCTACACATTTACGGCAACACGATATAAATATATTATATAAATTGATTTATTATTCAGGTTTTGGGGCGATATTGAGAAATAATTCAATAATCGTTCTTAAGTTTTTTTGTCATAAAAATGTTTTTAAGGCATGTTCGTTTAAGGTCTCAAATGTACGTAAACTAACTAAATCCAGCATTTCACCTCGAATATCACATAAAAATATTTACTAGTACACGCAGACATGCCCACATATATACACTACATACTTTTTGTATATTTTACCATATTGTATTCTTAAATTTCTCATTTTTAACTTTTAGTTGGATTATTTACAGATGCATATTTGTAATATTTTTATGATAACATTTTTTTATTATAGATTTTTTAATATTAGAGTCTAAATTTGTTGGGATTTTCTACTTGTAGTTTTTTATCATTTAATTATTAATAATTGTAACTCTCAAATTACAAAAAATACTGAAAATAAAACAGTGAAGACTTAAATATTCTAAATGGTAGGTAGTCTCAGAATGCTGACAGTTTCAGAGGCCATAAGTCTATATATGTAGGCGAATAAAAGGTTCCATGAGCCGGAAGATATTTTCATGAGTCTAAGAGTATGAAACGAGATTAGTTCACATGAGAGTGATAAGTGTTAAATAAGATGGGTTTCTCATATTACCGTTTAAAAATGTTATATGTAGCAGAGCTATGTATTTTTTTTATCGTCCGTCCAATCATAACTCACGTACAAGTAGAAAGATATTAGGAATGCTAATTTCAGAATCTCCATTCTCGTTAATGCCCACTTTCCTACGCATGCCATGCGTGTTGCTGGTTGTATAAGAAAACACGCTTGATAACAGTGTTTTAAAACTTTCCTGGTTAATATTTTAGCAAAACAGTATACATTAAAACATAAAATTATACAAAAACTTTCAGAAATTATACAATACAGTTTATAAAGTTTTAGATTTATCACAACTGTACTAAGTCCAGGGTAAATATATTTAACGGAAGTGCATGGAAAGAGTAGTCTGAGTGCGCATTGCTTGTATGTGTCTTTTAGTGAGCAGGGCTGTAAGGTAGAATTAATTGTCCCCCTGAGATCAGATAAGACCCTGGAAACTTAGTTCTAACACGCCATAGTTACAACTAACCGCCCAAAGCTCTTTTGTTTCCGTCACAGTTTCTTATCTTTACACAACAACTTTGTACTATCTGATGAGTGGTTTCTTGCAATCCCTGTCGACCTGAGCTTCACTCATCTGCATACTGCAAAGGCATGTAGGTTCTAATCTTAGTCAAGAACTTTGGACGAACTGCAGTCCCAGTCAATATGCGCTACATTCATCCGTATGCTGCCAAGTCACTGTGACCTTAATCGATTTATTGAAAATATATTTAAAAACTTTTTCAAAGTGAAATCCGTGTTTTTTGTTGTTTTTGTAATACTGCACGTTACCCTTCACCAATTTACACACTGTGCCTTCATTTTTTTCAATTCCAATAATTAACTAATTGTTTTAATGTTGCTATAATATTAAATAAATTGTTAATTAATTTAAAAATAAATGGTCTCCGTGAAACCCAACCACAATTGGTTACCGTGAGAAACCAGAGCAGCAGCAACTCCCTGCTTGGCATTTCTCCACAAACAGTGAATCAGCTCCTGCTGGACTCCAATTATTGAAATGTCTCATTTGTATGATCAGTTTTATTCTTCAGTCGTCATTCAATTTATGGGTAAAATTGGAGCTATTTTCTATTATAAAATCATTGATATACTGTGTTACATCTCATAGTGTTATACTAACTGCATATTTATATTTTATAAGGATACGGAACCAAGAGTTATACTAGTCATGCAATGATTGAAGCTTAATATGAAAACAATAAATTTATGTCAATGAACAAAATATGTTTGTAAAGTTTACGATGATTATCATATAAAAACGATTCGTTCATAACAACTATAAATGAACAATCGATGTAGTGAACTCTGGCGATTACATGGGCTACATAGTTTAAATTGTTACATGTTAAAATATCATATGATGGTAATATTTTCGTTTAAAAATCTCTTTGACTAGTGATATTATCGTCGCCATATAGGTTATTTATGAAGTAAATTGAAATGTTCGTTCGTGCTTAGCAAAATCCCATCGATATAATGCAACTAAATAGACCTCAGTGTTTTTTATCTATAAATGAAACTTTAACCATCTTATATTTTTTTGTTTTAGAAGTATTACACAATGTTTTCAAGAACATGTTTTTTCCTTCTTCTAAGAATGGAACAAGATGGCATTATTTTTCCTGACAAAGGCAGCCAAGTAAAGATTATACTTATATAAGCTTTACTTATAAATAACGCTTGTATTTGCTACAAAGGAAACTGTAGCATTAGCGTAATATGAAATTTCCGTGAACTATATCTAATGAATACCAGATTTTATTATTAGGCTTTAGCTGTCTATTGTTGCAATCATGATTGTAATATCACTATTCACGCGGTGAATCTTTGAAGTACGGTACATTATATTATTATACGGTGCCATAATAAATTGAAATGATTCCTATCCACACATTTTAAAGTATATTAAGGGACGATCACTACCTAGGTACTGATATATTGTACCGATCGATATCAAACTATCGCACGGACTAAATTCTTATGATTATTATAAATTATTGCACAACAAGTCTATTTCATTCGTTGCTCGTTGGATATTACATACGATATATAACTGGACCATGTATATCTACCTGTAATTTGCGATTCATTTTCCTATAAAAGTGCTTCTTATTAATTAGGGTATTATTTAAAGTTTTTATGTAACTTACGTTATAAGCGGCCATTGTATTAAAGCAGAGAGTTACGTGCTGTAAATATATAATTGATATGTCTAAATTTTTAGTCAATTTATATTGTCAATACATCAATAAGTTTACAAACATTAAAAACCTAGATTTTATGAATGCACCAAAGACGAGAATGTGGTAGGAGCTGCTATTACAGCTGGTATTCAACAACAAAAATATCTCTGAGTACTTCAGGAATTTCGTGCAGAGGATTTAGTATTGTGAGTGTAATAATTCGAAATGAAAAGCTGAATGATTATTGCAAAGGATCCAGTTAATTCTACATATTTTTATTTAAAGTTAAACTTTGATTACCTGTAAAAATTTTAGGTGTATGAATCGTATATTAAAATTTAACATACATTTAAAACAAAAATAAATACAAAAAGTTAAACAACAATTAAATATGTCATCCATAATGATCTCTGTGGATTTTTCAAAATGTACATGTATCGGAGATTGTATTTTATCATCATGCTGAAATTTATAATAGTGAGTGACGAACGCATTAGTTATAATGTACTGTTTCAACTTAATGTTACTATCTCAAAAACATTAATTTATTGAGGGCAAACATAGTTCTTTAAAATGTAAATAAAAATTGTCGTTATATAAAGTATGCTTTTTGTAGGCTGTTGGAAAATTTGTGAGAGGCTTAGACAAAGCTGATCAATCTATCTTATCTTGTAGAAGTTGCAGTGTAATGTAAATTAAAAACCATCAATGTCAAAAAGACATAAAAATTTATGTCCGATAAGTATATGTAATGATAGAATAAATAAAATTAGTAAAGGAGGACAAGAGAGAACTAATGAGGTGTATATGAGAATTATAAGTAGTAAAGGAAAAATTTTTAATCATTTACTGAGTGTTTGAATGATCTAGACCAGTATGGAAGGAGGGTTAACTGTAGATCCAAAGTGATCCGGTTCATAGAAAACCATTTGAAGAAGACAAGACCGATGAATTTGTTAGAAACCAAGCAAGCGATATAAATGTTTCTTATCTTTCCGAGCAATTCATAAATTCCAGAGACTGCAAGAAGGAGTAACGACAGGCTATCCGCAATGATGATTCAGGTTACGACTAGTACTTCTAGGGCAATGTGGTTGCTATCTGAAAAGAAGTCACTGCTCAGACGGCCAGGTCAGAATAATCTCTTCAATTAAAAACTAAACTATGTCTACAAGGAACTTCTATATTAAACCAAAACAAGAGGAAGGACTCATAACCACAGATTGATTTGTTTTGAAAGTTGAAGAAGTATTGTTAAGAAAAATGAGAAAGATGGAACCATTATTTTTATAAGGGCATTAGATGACATTATCCAAATGGGATTGTTAATTTGATGTAAATCAATATTTCTAAATATACTTTAATATTATCTTAGTAGAAACAGTGGTTAATATTTACATTTAGGCGTTTCACAAATGTAAGTAGCTCGCTAGGGAGTAAGGTAATCTAGTTAAACGTTAGGTTAAATTTTGCAAATAGTAGCATTGCCAAAATCTATGTGATAGGTACTGTCAGAGAATTGTTTCTGAGCATGATCTGGCCATGTATAATATTGATGGGTTTTAAACCTTTGTAATTGCAGGATAGGTAAGGATGGTGGAGTCCTGCTGTTATAAAAAAATATCAAATAGTTATTGTCAATGTTATTGCAAACTCAATTGAATCTATATTATATGGTATGGTTGAACCTTCACATTCTGTGTGAAGGTCGTGATCATACGTTATTGTTGTCGTTATATAGACCTCCATATATATAATCTAGCTGCTGCCCCCGATTGTTTCCTTATACTTTTATTATAGGTATAGTGTTTTGATATGAACATGATATGACAGTATAACGTATTCAGTATGGGCAAGGAAGAATTATTGCTGCTATACTCAATGTTACCCGCCACCGAAGACTCCTCCCACCAAATTGAGTGCCTGCAGACTTGCGAGACTCTACCACATACTGTACTTACACACTAATCCATTATAACTTTGACTGTTATGACGATGAGTACTATTTATTATAAAGTTAAATTTCTAGTCTATTATTATGAGTAATCTATCCAATATAATAAAATTGATTGCTTGAGTAACTAATGGTAAATGTAAATATAGTGAATTGCTCCTAGCTTTGTAACTCTCTAACTCGTAATAAAATCACTCCAAAAATTTATGCAAGTCTTAAACAGATTGGTTTGAAGATTAACGCAAGGTTTTTTGATACACGTTTCGGTATTAATGTTTGTAATGAGCAAATATTCCATCACTGATAGTTACCAATATAATACATAGGTCTAACACATCTCGACAAGTAACTATTGCGACTAAGGACTCACACCAGGGATCTGTATGTTGAGTGACAAAACCAGCAAGGACACTGATATGTGATAAGTCCTACGAGCATACAATCTACAGTGTAATGTACTACAATCTACAGCATACTAAAATATTACAGTGTAGGTCATATACTTGAATTTTGCGTAGATCGTCAGCAATGCCTGGAAAGGGACACTTAATACGACAAAGAATAAAAATAATTTTTTTCCAACAATTTTCACAAATAAAAAACAAAAACTTATAAGGAAATACTGCCATCTTACAAGTTATGATAGCAGCTGCAAAACAAAAATTACTATAACTACAGTTGCTTGTTAATGTCATGACAATGTGTGTGGCTCCTGTGGCGGGCATTCAAACACTCTCAATAAATACAAGAATAAACAAACACCTTATCACTGCACTTCGTTCTCTTATGTATGGACACTATGATAACGCAAAAACTAAACATTTCCTTCAACTTACGTTAACAATCCTACTTTATTACATTCTTATAATTAACAAAACAATAGCTCATCTACCTTTGCACCTTCAAAAAGTCATATATATATATCTTTATATATATATTTCTTGTGTGCGTGTGTATGTTACTGAACTCCTCCTAAACGGGTGGACCGATTTTAATGAAACTTTTTGTGTGTCTTCAGTTGGATCCGAGAATGGTTTAGATTCATAATTCGGTCCAATTTTAATAGTTTATTTAATTAATTTTTTAATAATAAATTTTTGTTGATGGTGGAGTGTTTTACATTGGATCCGCCAGACTGCGCCACGACACGTAATACAAAGTGAACTGTTACTTAACAACTGTGAATATTTTCAGTTGATGTTCATCAAAGAGGCAGAAACATTTGTTCACATTTAAAATTTAGAAAGTTCATATTTTAAATTTGTAAAGTGCTTGATCAGTAGTGTAATGCAGATTGCAAAGATGAAGTTTCACCAATTGTTCTATGTAAACATTATAATATTACAACACAGCCATAATATTTTTCTATTTTAATTTCTAGGTTGTCCCGACAGTTGTGCTGCTATCAAATTTGTGTGTTGTTTTTTAACATCGTGTAGCCTAATTATTGTGCTAAGTGTTAATTGTAATAATACATTAATAGAGATTGAAGATGTTTGAAGTGCATAAACAAACTATAGTTATTTATTGAAGTTATTGTACTCATGTTGCAAATTTATTGAAGTGAGTATATTGGTCGCATACCTCAAATAACCTAAGTATCATACAAATCAAAAGGTTGTGTTTCTATGTGTGAATATTGTTAAAAGTTTAGATAATCAAGTTTTAAACTAATTGGATTTAAAATAATTTGTTGTAATTTACATTTTTTAATCTGCAGTCAGAATTGGTCACATAAGTTCAAATTAAGTAGCATACAAATCACATGTGTGAATAACTAAGTTACTTATTGTTAATAATGTAGGAATTGGTTTTAAATTAAATTCTGTTGGCCAGTTCCGATGTTATACTGTAATTTTAAATTACTAATTTTATAACAGGTATATTTTTTCAATTTACAACTTAATTTATCGTAATGCTATTGAATGTACAATATTTTTTGTTAATCCTTCAGGAGTGTACTTAAAAAAAACAAATTAGATGGTTTTCCGATAGGGCTGAAGTATAATAAGTGGCCTCCATCACAATTGAATTATTGATATTTCTGAATAGCCTATCCAAACTACTATCCAAATTGGATTATAGTTATTTAATGGCTGAAGTATAATAAGCAGCCACCATCACAATCGAATTATTGATATTTCTGAATAGCCTATCCAAACTACTGAATTTCATTATAGTTATTTATTCGGTCAAATTTAATTAAATTTTTAATTATAAATTGTTGTTGATGTTGGAGTGTTTTATATTGGATCCAACAGACTGCGCTACGACACGTAATACAAAGTGAATTGATACTTAACAGCTGTGAATATTTTCAGCTGAAGTTCACCAAAGAGGCAGAAACATTTGTTTACATTTAGATTACATTATTATAAAGTGCTTATATATATATATATATATATATATATATATATTAATCTAATGCTAACTACCATAATTTTATTTCCAATGACAATTTTTTTGTACAATTAATACTTTTAATGACGAGAGGTAACCGATTATAACACTTTGGACCAAAAAATACGAAAGATTTTTCAAAACATGTTCTGTTTACTCTGGGTGTGCGAAAAGATCCCATGTGTCTGTTTCTAGTTCCATAATGATGATCATAACGTTGTTCATTTCCGAATTGCCCCATCCTTTGAAAAAATAGTTTTAAAACCTTGAATACAAATAGATGTTTGAGTGGCAATACTTTAAGCTCTCTAAACAAAGGCAGTGATGGTTCTCTTCTCTTTTTAAATAATATTATACGAATGAATTGTTTTTGAGTTTGTGCTAATTTTCCCATTACATTTTGAAAAGCCCCTCCCCAACAGTGAATTGCATATTGTAATCGTAAATGTATAAGTGCGTAATATAATGCTTTTAATAAATCACTTTCACAAAGATTCCGTAAATAGTAGAACGTTCTTACACCTTTCCTTAAACTCATATTCAATTCTGATGTATGTTTCTTCCATGACAAATTTTCATCCAAATAAATTCCCAAATACTTGAAGTATTTTACTTTTTCTATTATTTGATTACATTTGCATACATTAATTTGACAAGAAACGTCATGATATATTATTTGCCTACCAAAATCAAATGGATTAGTATCAAAATTGACATACTTATTTTTTGAGACATATACTACCATATTATTACAATAACACCATTCACTTAACATTTTTAAATCCTTTTTAATTGATTCAAATATAAACATTTTATCGCTATGCGAGTAAGAAAATGCAATGTCGTCGGCAAAAGCTGTTATGTTTCCCGTAAAACGATTTTCTAGGAGGTCGTTAATGAATATCAGGAAAAGCGTCGCTGACAATATTGAGCCCTGAGGAACACCCTTCAAAATGGTTTTTTAGCACTTAAAATATTTTTTAAACTTACATTTCTGTTCCCTAGCTACTAAATAGCTTTTAAACCACGCCAATGTACTCCCCCTGACGCCAATCCTTTCCATTTTTGCAATCAATAAATCATGGTCAACCATGTCGAAGGCTTTTTATAAATCAATAAAAACCGCAGAAGTTTTCTTTTTAGAATTAATACTGTTATAAAGTGCTTCAACAAAATTTGTTAGCGCGATTTCTTATAGATTGACAAATATGAGTGTTTAACTTATAACAGGATGGTATTTCGATAATTCAAGTACTATTTCAAAGAAATAGATCACCTGTGTCAACCGAGTAGATGAGCATAATCTAATAAGTTATTAACGCAAAGTCTATTCTTTTTGGTCTTGAATAGGAAAACTGCTGTAAGAATTGAATCAAAATAAATTCTACGTGTCTCTTTACCTAAAAACAAAGTATGAATACGCCACACGACGCGCTGCGTATCAAGCTTTATTATGGTTTTATATATTATTAATAGTTCATTTCATACTTAATATTCCGACAGTTGCATATTATGTACTGATGCTAAAAATCTTTAAAACTTAGTCTGTATATCTTCAGTTGTATTTATAGTTCAGGTGTATAATTACTTAATACATAAAAAATTCTAGATGAAAATAAACTCATTGCAAAATATTTTGACACGCATAAGTAATGAATAAAAAGGAACAAAGTTATTAAAAGCTCCGTATACATTACCTAATACATGCACTTAATAAAAACAAAACACTATTTATTGAATACAACTAAAGAACACAAGCAACAACAGTTCTGCACTGCCAAATTTGATATTATTTAGAAATGGTTTGTTGACAATGGCGACTACTAACACGATTACCACAGACATTATTGTGTTGTTTGGAGAATAACGGTGTATGCTAACTTCACTTGATATGCCAATTATTTAATGCACAGATAATGGAATTTATGTTAAAAATTTTGAATCTACTGCAGTTTAATACATTTTTCTATGAAGTAGTTAAAAATGTATGAAAGTCTTTTGATGAAAAATAATGTTTGTCTATTTATTTAACCTACCCTGTAATACATAATAACATGGAGGACGAATAGCAATTAATACTAACGTAAAAGCAATGTTTTTGTTTTATTCCTTAAAAACAGATTCTTGCAATAAACTTAGCTGCAACTTACTCAACCACAATAGCGATGTGCTTTAAATGTCTGTGGTATAATATTATAACAATGGAAACAACAGAGGACGGCGTGGGAGTAATCACCAATTTAACACCCACAGATACAATTTCATGAATAATTTAAATCATTTCGGTATTTTGATATTCCACCCACTGTTTATTCATGTAATACTTCGCAGGATGAAAAGGAACGTAATTTATTGTCAACACTAATTAGATGTAGTAATTAAGTCCTACTGCAAGTTTCCGCTTGGACACTGAAATCATAATTTACAGTCGAGAGTCTATGAGATGAAAATTTCAAATACGCCAATAATACCGGGGCTATAAACTTTTGATATAAAAAATAAAATCTATTATAATTCACGATTAAAATTACAAAAGTGGAGTGAATGAGTAAACAAATTATATGGTAAAAATACATAAGTTCTTTTAATGATCTAAAAATACGTATTTATATTAAAGAAAACAATGCGGCCACACTGGAACACAGGAAGAGATTGAAAGGTAGGAGGCAAGTACCGTCATGTGACCGTGTGACCTTGACATTCCCGCCTTCACTCCCCATCACTCCTATACACTCAATCCCCTGGACCTGTATCTGGAACGTAATACGAGCTGATCAGATTTACCAGCGCTTCAACGGATACTTTCTATGAGCATTTTATTTCTCTGGAATTACTATTAGGATTTAAATTGTCCGAACTATTAACTCTTTACTGTAATTTACAATATTAAAAGAAACTGATCATAAATTACTAAAGGACACAAATAACGGGCGAATCCTTATTATTTATTGCATTGTCTAATATGGTATTGTTATAAGTTTGCACTGTTTTAAATTGTGGTAAACTTTTTGTATATAAATAAAATAACGTAGGCAAATTCACTAACAGTCTTAATGTACTTATTCTTTGCTATATAGAAATGAACCTTTACGTAAAATATAAGTCTGCAGATGGTTTTAATATAGATATAGTGCCACATGATCATGCTTATTTTTGGTAATAGCAGTTTTTTAATAATAAAGTTTTCGGTGAAGTAAGAAACTTTTATCTTTGAGTTTTATTGTATTCTTTCTATTTACTGGAAGAATAATATGCGTGTGATAATATGTCTCATGTTAAAGTTTTATATTATTGTACTCAGCGTGGTTACAAATTTATTTTTATGATATTTTTTCATTACCATCATGGATACTAATCAGACCATGTAAGCATGTTTTCTATCGCAAAGCCAAATCACGCCACTCATGCACCATCATCGAACTCAGTGTTATGTCTTACAAATGAAGCTGTCTGCGAAATTTCAAGTCCATAATTCAGTTTTTTTCTCAAAAATATCGTGCGGACAGACAGACACAAATTTAATATATTTCCAATCCCACGCTAATTAGTCTTTGCTAGTGCTCAATGAATAATGTGGCTATTTGTATGGGGTACATTAAATTTGATAAAACCACTGTGGATTATTATAAAAATGTGTACTCTTAAACAGTTTGTAAATTCGTTCATGTATATTCATACAACTCATTCGTTCTCAAAAATGGTATACCTTATTATATGTTTAGTAGAATCTTAAAAGAAAAGTATAACACGCAATATTCTGTATTGTTATCATTGTTGCATATTAAAACAGAAGGGTAATACATGGAAAGATAAAGATAAAAGTCCGCATGAGTATGGGGTACATTAAATTTGATAAAACCACTGTGGATTATTATAAAAATGTGTATTCTTAAAACAGTTTGTAAATTCGTTCATGTATATTCATACAACTCATTCGTTCTCAAAAAATGGTATACCTTATTATATGTTTAGTAGAATCTTAAAAGAAAAGTATAACACGCAATATTCTGTATTGTTATCATTGTTGCATATTAAAACAGAAGGGTAATACATGGAAAGATAAAGATAAAAGTCCGCATGACAATATGACACAATGGTTCATTGAAAACTTTGTATTTCCGCTTCTGTGTGTGTAATAAATATAAATAAAGCCCATCCAGTGTATGCTCCACTGTTTCTGCAAAAATTCTTAGAAATGAACCTATAGTAAAAATTTTGATACAATTTTAGTGTTAACCCGCGAATTAATTAGGTTCACCCCACAGTATAAAAAAGTTGGGCAACATACATTTGTAATTAAAATCCGTTTTTCTCTCTTCAAAATAACTAAATGAAAACAAAATTGCAGTTTAGAATTTATATATATATATATATATATATATATATATATATATAAATGTAAAATTATGACTTCTTTAAGATAATTCAATAGCAGCAGTACCGGAATGACCTATCCTATAATTGGTCAAATTTACTGTAATTAAAAAAATGTAATATACCAAATTAATTGTAAGTTTTGCTCCAAACAATATATTGGTCAAACATCGAACCATTTGAGAATCCGTATGACAGGGCATAGGTTTGACATATTCCATAAAGATGAAGATAAACCATTGGCAAGACATTGTCTAGAACACAAACAAGACAAAATTGAAGAGTGTTTTAAATTAAAAGGTATACACCAACTACCACAATGCCCTGATGAAAACTACAACAGATTAAAATTAAAGCACATGGAGCAAGCTCATCAAATTATGTTGAAGACAAAAAATCCATTTGGTCTAAATTTAAGATAACTTTTTAAATAATTTTAAAACATTCAAAATTTGCCATAAATTACAAGTTGCATTCCACCCTTTATATATATATATATATATGTATACATATATATATATATGTATATATATACATATATATATATATATATATATATATATATAATGTATATATATACATTGTTTCCTAATCTATATTTAATTTTTCTATTATGATTCTGATGTCAGCCCCTGTTAACCTGACCACAGAAATATTCATGTACGCACAACACATACATAAAACAAACAACACCATCTGCGCATGTCTACAAACTCAGACTCGTTCATATACCCATTTAAGTTCACAATCGAATATCCAATATAATCGCTTATGTACCATTACGTATTACATATAACATCTCTGATCACTTTGTACTGTGTACCTCGCGCTACCTTTTTTTCAACCATAATAGTAGTCATGTGTCTCTCTCTTTCTTAGGCACTTACAGATAAAAAAATTTGCAGTTAAAGGTTTTAAATATATTATCCATAACATATGAATTTAATTATTCTTTGTCAGAACACACATTTTCTTATTTATCTGCTATTTTTTAATAGAAAAGTGCATTTTAGTCAAGTAGTTCCAGCAGCACAGTTTTGCTCTAATTGAAAAATATCTAAAAATATCATAAAAGAGAAAATCCTTGATATGGATATAATACAGAGCTATTGACTCTGTGGTTTGTTAATACCTATTTATGTCGTAATAAGCCCTCATATCTTGTTTGCAGATCAACTCTTGAATAACCACTAATCTTGTAAAAATTTGTGAAAATAACAACGACTTTAAAGACATGTGAATTCAGTAGTAGAAGTATTTTTACCTTTAACAAGTATTGAAAAGCATGGTATCGTATATTTTTCGGAAATATAATTCTGATCATTAATTTATGTAATTTTTGCAATTTCATTCAAATTCGATGAAAATGTACTTCCCCAGCATAGCGAAACATAATGTATTTTATACTGTTCAATAATATGAATTTTGATTTAATAAATCGCTATGCCAAATTAAGATAATTTTCGAAGAAATACTTAAACATATTTTCTGAACGGTTTTACATGTATTAAACAAATAATTTCATTAATTTAGAGTTCTTCACATTGTTTCTCTAAATTAGAGTGATACAATCACACCAATTATTTAAAAAAAAGATTCATCAAAAATTAAAGTTTGAGTTGGTAAATAATGGATATATAATTATTTTTGTGCATATAACACAAGTCCGTTGTTACTAAACCACAATAATACAGTTACTGTTGTACTGTACATAATTTCACATACCTTCTTTTATCAAATTATGTGTTAGAACTGATACAATGTGTGGTGAGGTAGTATGAGTATGTGAGTATGCCAGGAAAACGTTGACTATTGAACAATGATAGAGGAAAACAATTTCATGAATTATATTCTCAACCGTACAGCATTTTATGGAATATTCTTATACAGATTTTTGCAGTTTCTCATTTTCTCCGTTGTAAAGGGAGTGTTTGGTGTAGCCTGCCTGTATTCTGCTATTTTATGCTTTGTAGTTCTTCACACAGCTATGTATCTCAGGAGCAGATCTAATTAATATTATATACACCTCCATATCATAACGTTCATCGCCACACAACGTTTTGTGTTTGAAAAATCCAAATATTATGTTTTTAGACTCCAGAAAATGTTGACAGATTACGTCTTTGTAAAGTATATTTTTTATGTTAGTTTAGTTCCTTTGTTTAGTAATGTATTGTCTTTTATTTGAATAAAGAATGATTTATAATAAATAGGTATTCTAAAAAAAATCATTCAAATAGTAAACAAATACTTTACAACGTATATTCCTGTTCGCATAAAATATTTTATTCCAATCCCATAAAATTTCAAATATTTATATATAATCAAATTATTTTCACGACTAAATGAAAATATTTGTGAAAGCCTTTGGTTTGTTTAAGCAGCACCGAATCCATCACTCAGCAATTCTCGCTACAGTCAGCAATTACGGCGAGTTTGCTGATTACAAGACGCTGTGTGCTGAGCGCACATATCACTTCGGGTTTCGCTGCTAAGAGGCTTTTAACATGCTAAAGCTTATAACGAAGTATCTAAATTTATTGGAAAACCTTAATTGGATTTGTCGCTCACGAAATAATTCACAATTTCTTTACCGCAAACGATTAATAACTTCTCAATTTGTTCATTCTATACTTAACTAAACTAATTGACGGCTTTAAACAGATAAGAACATTAATAATACTGCCCATTATTTCTCTCTTATTTTAAAATTTTTAGAAAGACAACTGTTTGCATTAGCTAAAACTAAATCAAATATTTTGTGAAAAAAATCACAATTCTAATAGGAGGAAATTATTTTGGATATAAATCTAATTTTTAATGATACAAAGGTACGTACTTTATGTGACTCTTCATGTCCTTAATTAATATTCACTATGTATTTTACAACAAGAAACTATTTTTATAATATTAACCTTATATTCCTTTGAAGGTGCATCATCTGCATATAAATGGGAACATTTCCCACATTATCTCTGAGGTAGTTATTTGGATAAATCTAGTCTGCTTTCCATTCTGTCCCATAGCTCTAGAACGGATTCCCTACTCCCCTACAGAACAGAGTTTATACAAGAAAGTGCACTGTGACCGGCCAGTATTCGGACTTATTTTGACAGATCCTCTTTTCATTTAGTTTGAGTAAATTTTCTTTAGGGATATAGATGTGTGACGTTTTATATGATCAACTGATCATTTACTAACTTGACCAATCTTCAAGAAATAGAATGGGGGGTGTGCTCTTTTTATTTAAAATAAATGAATAAAAATATTATTGTTAACGAAATTGACGGACATAAATTAAACGCACATATAAAAACTGTTCACTTACACAGCTTCTTTTCAATTAAATTAAATTTCATCAGAATTTCCCTAAAACATATATCACGTTTAATTTTTGTAACTATAACTATTAACACATTTTGAGGAAATGGAGAAGATTCACCGATCATTGATACAGTCCGAAGAGTTTGACATCTCTTATTAAATTCCTACTTCACAGTTTAGAATAGGCAATGTAAAGCTAATAAAAGTAAAGAACACTTGGCAATGGTTACGGCTAGTGTTGTGGCTATAGCGTCCCATAAAAGTTGTCTCTTATCCGATGAACTGCCCTGTCACACGTTATTACAATTTAGCTGACCTTGTGTTATCTCACGTACTTTTTGGAAGACTTTAAAAACTAATTTTTCTTTCTATAAAAAATACTATACTACACACTAATCAATTAACTACCTTCTTAAATAAGCAATATTCATTGCTAAAGCGTATACTTTATATGACAAAATATGTAATTTAACAATCTACGAATGTTTGATAATGGAATCTAGAAATTTTATGTAGTATTATGTATGCTTTCTCACGTAATTAGGATTTTTTCATAGTTTCTGTTAATAATAAGTTGTATGTTAGTAAATTTTTATAGTCCGCAATTTGTATTTCTACTGTAACATACAACATGAGGTTGATAATAAGAATTTCCATGACGAAACGAGAGTACCTCTGTGCCTGAAGATGGCGTTTTACCAACAATTACCAAAGGCTAGCAGGACATGAAGCTTCATTTCTTCATTATCAACTCTGGGTTTAATGATAGTTCAATTAAAAATATTTACTAGCTGAGCGCCAGTAAATATTTTTGCCTTGGTCTTACGGATAAACATGATGACAACAAAACAATAGAAGAATAGATCAAATTTAATTTAACTTAGTACAAGCACATGAGATTATAACACATTATCACATGTAAACTATTCATAAATTACGAGACGAAAATTATATATTGAAAAGTCCATGTTAAAAGTTTGTAGCGAGATCTGATTACAGTGCGCTTTTTTTTAAATAACCTCGCTAATCGAAAATTAATTATTTAAACACCCCTATGAAACACAAATCATTGAAGAAAACGTGAATGTATTATGTAGCAAGATATTTAAGAAATATCTTTAAAGTTTTCACGAAATTCTGTTATATATAATATATATAGACAAGATATAAGTTCAATGATTAGTGAAAGTCAAACCTTGAAAATATGTAGGTAAGTGTCATGTAAGTCTTTCACCTTCACGCAGTTTTGCTTTGTCTGCCAGGAGTATCCTAAATTTCTTTTCCTGATGACAACCTGTCTACCTATTAGACGGCAGGACATTTTTAATGGAATAAAATATAGGCTTGAACACCTTGTCTATGTCAGTTAGGTTATATCTTAGTATCTTATCAGATAAATGAAGTACCATGCTCTGAATTAGTTCCTTACCTTGCATTCAGTTTATTACACCCAAATAATTCAAGGCGATTATGAATTAGCGGTAACAGTTGATATTTTTATCAACATTCAGTGCAAAATTTTTTATTATTCAATGTAAAAAATGTCAAAAACATGAATTTCTACACTACAGTTAGTGTAATAAACACAAGACCGATATACCTGGTATCCCATTGTAGTGCGTACAACTCACAATTACTGTTTGTATCACGCAAAAATAAATTTATGTGAGATTTAATTGTAATATTTTTCTGCATAATTGCGTTTTTTTAATCCTTAAATGGTCATTTTAAATCACAAAGGATTCTTAAATGGTGTTATTGCTTTTTTATCGCTTTTCATAGCAAGATTACCTGTAATATAATTAAACATTTTACTGTGTAATTATTAATTATTAAAATAGCTTCTGTAAATTATACATGTACTTAGACAAATCTAAAAACATATGTAGAAATTAAACAAGGTAACAAGAAGTGTTAACAAACAATGTTAAATACAGTTGTACAGTGACTGTGGTAGATCCCTCTTTAGCTCTCTCTTTCTCTCTCGTTTTCTCTCTTGGTAACCATATAGCCACAGGGAACTGATTATTCGTTTGAACAGAGAAATAATTGAATACACTTTCAAAGCCTTCAGTTAGAATACTCGTAGTTTCAAATGACCTCGTTTACTTTTATCCCTCCTGAAATAAATTTTACAGCTCATTCATTTTCTACAAATAAATATGATTAGTATTCCCTACCAATTAAAACATTTTAATTAAAGTTCCAAAATGAATAAATTATACAACTAAGATAATTTTGCATATTACAACAATTATTATTACTTCTATGTATTCTATCGGTCAGTTAATAATGGATAAAATTAGAACTAGTAGTTAATGTACACAGTTTGCAGGATAATTCAGTCTATTATAAATAAACGTTTTAAATGTTATATAATTTAATTTAGACGGCATTAAACCTATAATGTACTACCATTAATTGGATCGTAAAAAATTGAGGGCTATGTGGTATAATGTTAGCACATTCATTCGGCAAGTGAGAAATCTGGGTTGGAGTCCCGGCGGAGCAAGTACTTTTTCGATTCAATGTTTATTGAAATTAAATTTGGCTATTGTCATTTATACAAATTTCATAAATATATGTATATATATATATATATATATATATATATATATATATTGATTTTTCTTGTAGGGCCAACAAGACAAACTCAACTGTAATAATATTTACCTGAAATATACCTTTGTAGTTTTCAAATTTACATTGATCCTTATCATTTATTACTTCATAAATGAGTAAACTCTAAGTCTAAGGACTTTGACTTTAGGTTTCCTCCACACCGGCCTGAAATGGCTAAATTTTTACTGAAATAGTTGGAGCTGTTCAACAAAATATCATTGATTATTAAAAATATGTTATTTCACAATATTTTTTTAAAACTTTAAAAATATTATAAACACTGTTTCAATCTCTAAAATTAGTGCTTCAGACCATGCTCTTAAATAAACAAATTTAAATCTGAAATGTATCATGAGGTTTGAATATAGGTAATTAACTATCACTAATCTTAAGAGCATTAAGAATGTCATTACAAATAAATATGGCCTTTTGATGTTCATGTTTAATCAATTAGAAGTTTCCTGTGGGCTGCGGTTAACTAAATATTGTATATATATTGTATATATATAAATATATATATATATATACATGTATATAATATATATACAATGTATATAGAATATATATATGAATTAATGAAAAATGTTCTGTCTCCAACTAAAATCGATCCTGGATCTCTTACTTAAGCCTGATACCGTTATACATGAAGGCTGTGGCAAGTGTTACGTAAATTACAATGAATATTTTTCTATAATATTATTTAAATAAAAGAAGACATAACTTTTATACATATACCATATAATTCTCTAAATTGCATGAAACAATATTATAAATTCTTTAGAGAATCACAAGGTTATGTTGCCTTTCTAAAATAAGTTTTATTATTTCACCCTAGTATATAGAATGATTACAGTAATAATGCCTATATAATATATATATATATTTATTTATTTATTTATATATAAAGTATTATTACATTTATATAATTTTTATATTTTCATAGAACCACTCAATGCAACGCATATTATTTTTCTTAAAACTTAATAATGCTCACAAATATCTTAATTTGCCGCACATTCAAGGTTTATATATGATCCATATGTTAAACTTGTTATTCCGTTACAAGCAAAACCCCTCATAGAGTTTAGATTCCGGAGGAGACAAACACATTTTTATGAGTTATTATGGTGTTATGTAAATTCGTTGAAATCTGTTACTGCACAAATTACTTGTGTTGTCGCAAAATAAAAAAAAATATTGTGTCATTATGGTGAAATAGTACTAATTGCCTATTTTTGGGAATTTCGCTTTCTTTCATATATTTTAGTTTTAAGAGTAAAGTTATAAATAATCTTCGGTAAAACTTACATGTTAAAGGAAGTAATTGTGTAAAGCCAATTACCGTTTCCTGAAGTGGCAAGTCCTTGAACTGAAGTGCTCTCTTACCTTGCGATTATCCAGGTTGATGTCAGGTTAACGCCTTCTGAGCGGTCGTTGTCATAATCACTTGTCGTTACTGTTAAGAACAACCGTCGTCCTCTGATAGTGCACCGTTAAATTAATCACTATGACACTCACAAGATATCAAAGTTTTCTATCTACCTGGAAAAATATAGAAATAGTATTCATTTCAATACACTCCAATAAATATACTTTAAATGACTCACGAACGATTTTTTGCTGTTGATCGCTCTGAATGATTATTCTAATGACATCTGCTCTGAAATTAATAGTGTGTAAGTAAAATTTGTAAATTTATTTTGCACATTGTGCACAACGTAATATGATTCTTTCTTGATTTTGAAAATAAATATTGAATTCAAAACTGCTATGGACTATAATAATATTTAAAAGTGAAATCAACACGCATGCTTCACTGTTAACTTATAAGTTGTCCCTCTAGAATTGAAGTGCTCATTTTATGTTACGATCTTTGCCGGTGTTATTGGACTAATAAGTTGACATGGGACAGCCATAGGAGCTGACATATAGCGAATAATAATGTTGGTGCAACATAAAGCTTAATTTGTACTACGTATTTTGGCGTCATTAAGGAGATATTTAACAAAATAACTATACCAAGTGTTTCATCTTCAACCATGGATTTTGACCGTTTAGAAATTTTTTTATTTCTTCTGTAAATATCGTATAACATCAACTTTGGGAATATGAAAAATGTTTTTAACAGTAATCAAGTCAAGTTAAATGTAACTTTAAAGAAATTTTTTGTTAAAGTAATTAAAACTTATTATATTTCTCTAACTTAGTTGACTTTATCTAATGTACAGTTCGATACGTCAACATTTCATATTTTCTGCAATGGTGCCCATTTTCGCAGGGTTAGTCGTGTATTAGTTTTCTTGGTTTAATGTTAATTTCTTCTTAATATGAAGTAGGCCTGTTACTAAAAGGGCCATCACAGAAAAACATTTCTTTTCTCGTGACAATAAATCGAATACACTATAGTCCCAGATGCAATAATATAAAAATCGTGCTAACAGATAATTGTCTATCACACAAAGGCGCACATTCAATTTTGTTTATATGTTGTGTTGTATTTGATAATAAAGGGAAATATCTTTGGATTTGTATCTTGTTTCCTACGTAAGACCAGCTTTATTTCAAATACTGGCAGTCGAAAAATGATGGGAAAAGATATATTAGTCAATATATATATTAGTATATATATATATATATATATATATATATATATATATATATATATATATTAGGACAAATTAGATAACAATAGCATAATATCAAACAAACACACAAGTTATAGGAAAAAATACAGGAAATGTTCATAAACGATACGCAGTAAATTATTAGGAATATATTTCCTAATAATGCTAATAAAGCTGTTCAAATTATTATTATTATAATCGAAACCGTTACGTTTTGTTTGGTTATTCAACACATGTTAATAAACTATCTAAAGTTGGCTTAGTTTAATTATTCAATACCTATGGAAGCTGCAATGTGTAACACTAACAGCAGGACACAGAGCTGATTGTAACAAACGTTAGCGCACAAACAGACACGCTGTTGTAGAGATGAATAAAAACAGCGCTTGATGTGGATAAATAAACATGCCGGACAGCTCAGGTAACAGCATTATTTAGCACTAAACCGTTAAAAAAAACAAAGCGTGTTTCTCAGAATTGATTTAAATTTTCCTAACAAACTTTTTACTATGCATGATATTATGGTTAAAAATAAATTAACATTCCAATATTCATTTCATCGTGACATATTGTATAATGTTTCTAAAGTACGGATATTTCAGATATTGTGATTTAACTGAATGCACAATGTGTTCAGTTAAATGTTTTATACATCAATGACAATTAACATTTTCATTACAGAAGAATTAAAACCTATACATAATGAAAAAATGTATCTAAGATAGATAGTACATACCAGTAGTGTTTACCCTGAACAAATAAAACAATAAAATCAGGCTAAAGCTGAAATATATTTAGGTAAACTATATTCTGTTTTTAAATCTGACAATTTTAAGCGCTTATAAGTGTGGTGACAATAATGATGTGCCATTTTATGTAAAATTTACGTTATAATACTTTTAAGTATAATATATGTAAGTAAGTTAAAAACAACATATTCCTTTTTTAATTCCGTTTTAAATATAAAAAAAATTTATTTCTTCTTAACTCTTCCGTTTTGAATTTTTTTTTAGCAACGAATTCAGATATTGGACACACTCTTTTAAAATATAAAACCAACGTGACTTATTCCTCTGTTTCGACAAATATACAAAAATGTGTACTTTACAAAAAACCTATTCTTTTATTATTTTCATACTTTTAGTTTATTTTATACTGTTTGAAACATGTAATTTTTAAAATATTTACACCATTTCATATGTACGGTAATTTAACTTAAAAAAAGTGAATATTGATAAAAACTGCTGATATAGTCTAAACTGAAGTCTGAATACTTATAAACCATTTAACACGGTGGTGGCGATTTAAAATGAAAAAGAGCAATCCATTGCAATAACCAGCAGCTGGCCCAGACATGTGGAACTACTGGACTGTTCTATCGTGTGTTGGGAATGTATTGAAAAATATTGGGTCAAAGCGTGAACACGCTTTGCAATCAATAAACTATTGGAAAATAAACTGAATGTTATAACCAAAAATGTACAGTAGTGTCAATTGCATATTGCTTACATTTTAATTCCAAACAAATAATAAATTGTATTTATAACTTCAGCAGGCAAGTTTTTAAATAATACAATGAAAGGTTTCTACTCTAAATTTAAATATTTATTTAACGTATTTCGATGTTTCGCCTTCTTTATCCATCACCACACAGTTTTAAAACATTTTACGGTACATTAAACTCTCTCAAGATAATTTTACTGACACGTAATGGAATAAAGTAGCTTAAATATTTTGAATCCTAAATATTAAATTGCACTATTTATATGTATATACAAATACTAATTTATATATGTATATACAAATAGTATGTATAATGTACATACTATTTTATTATATTGGGCCTTTACTAAAGAAATAAATGGTGCAGTATAATAAGCGGTAACCAACATAATCAGATTATGATTATCGAATGATTCGATGATATTCATGACTATCCAAAATATTGAAATCAAATTGTCGAAACAAATAATGTAATAGATATTTCAAAGAACTGTATAGTTTTGCTAGTTTTCAATCTTAGAAATTAACGTATAAATAATAATATAATTTACAAATTATAATATAATACATAACAAACAAAACATAACATTTACTTACAATAAGTATTTTCAAGGATAAAGGAGACTGCTTGCGAAACAAAGAATACATGTACGTCGCTTCCTCGCCGCCGTGTGACAATAACAAAACAAATCATTTTAATTTTGAATTTATTTTTAATAAGTTTTGTAATTAAAAAGCCTTGTATTTTAAACAAAAAAATTATTAAAAAACTGAATTTACTCCATGGAAGTATGAAATATAATATAAATATAATACATTTTCTTACGTATTATGTTGAACTTTCTGTTTTGCGTAGTGTATGCTTCATTATTTTACGATTTTAAAATCCCCAAAACATAATTCAGTTTGACAATATTATTCAAAATTAGTTCCAGTATAATCAACATTTTTTTTTTTTTCAAAAAGATTGAATAACAAAATAAGTGAGTTACAGCACCAAAACGTAAAAACAGGTTAAATCCATGCATTGCAAGTAGTACATACAACAATGTAGTGGATTTTTACGAATAAACTTTTTAATCGTTGAATTGGTAATAAAATACGCTAAAAAACGTTATCCTGGTGAAATTTTTTGTCAAAGCAACCGTTTCAAAGCTAATACAATTTGAAAAATTTTGAACGGCCGCTATTTTGAAATGCAATGAGATATTTGTTTTATTTCTTTTTCACTGAAAAGGACCAAAACTAGGTTAACATAACTGTTAAGTTTTGAATTCTGTATCTTAATGTGGTTTTTGAGTAGTAAAATATTTTCCCAAAAAAAACCACAAACAGTCAGGACAGACAGTAAACGGTACGTTTCCGGACCCATGTGCAATGGAGTTTTTTTCCTTGTTTTGATGACCTGTATCAAGTCCTGAAAAATATTGCACACCTTTTATGAATCACCCTTTATATATATATATATATATATATATATATATATATATATATATATATATATATATATATATTTCCAGGAACTCCTAGAATAACTATGTTTTTTTGTTAAATATCCTAACGTCTTACAAATATGCAATTTGAAGTACAATTCTAAACTCTCAACACAGGCAGGAAGAGTTTTACAGAAAGATTGAACGCCCATATGGATTTAAATACGAAAACAATTCATACCAGATTTAGATAATTTTTACTTCCTGATGTCCTACGATATAATTTGACGCATTTACAATCTAATACTCTAAACATAAAAGAATATTTTGCATAAGTATAAACCACCCAGAGACGTTGAAATAAGTTAGCATGACTTCCAATAATTATAACTTAGTTTTACCCGATGACCAAGAACAGGGACATTTAAAATAAATGTGACATATCATCTAAGAGACAAATTAAATATTTTTCATGAAAAAATACCCACAGAGGCTGACATACAACATAAAAACATTATGTTTTATTTCGAATTCTTGCTGTAATGTAGAAAGATTAAAAGTTTTTTTACTAACGTACCTTGCTACCTAAATATAAAGCAAAAGCGTTTTCCTTGTTTGAATTTTGTTTTTGACAATGGAAGAATTATGAAGGTTTTCATTACCGGAGATAGGTTGTAACCCCTAGAATAAATATAGGCTACCGGCATTTTTGTATTACAAATCATGTAACTAAAGTTAAAATAATTCAGAAATACCGTACAGTATAAATGTCTGCAGCCTCGGTTCGGCTCTAATTTTAATAAATATTTCACATATATTACTGTTCGTCAATAAATATGTTGAAAATTTAACAATGTACAATAATTAGAAAGCGACGTAAGAGTACAAAGGGCGGATTATCCTAAATATGGGACGCATTATTCACATAAAACATTGTTCATTGGCTAAGATAAAAAGAAAAATGTGTGTGTTCTATAGGTGGTTCAAACAGAATCGTTAAATACCATTGCAATCCCACGCGAACACACGCAAACATGCGCATGCAACACGAAACAATACTGACTAATTTCAATCACGTTCGCGTATTTTCACACGTAGTGTCAGTATCGTAAATGTCAACTTTACACTACAACATTTTCTTTGTATCTCAACTTAAAACTGTCACAAACTTGACGATTTTTTTATTCTCTTGAACGAAACAACTAAATAAATGTAATAGTTGTAATTTCTCGTATTTTCTCTATTTTCTCATATCCCTATAATAATGTTGATCCGTTTTTTATATAATTAAAATTTGTGCATAAAATGCTAGCAAGGCAAAAACGGGTCATTCGATAGTTTATTACTGTTATATATAGGGCCTGTGTAATCCTAAGGTTCATATCTAGATTTTCAAGTGTTAAAACTAAATTTAATCATAGAAATATACAAAAACTTAATTTTTTAATTTGGTAATCTCTTAAAATTAAGAGGATAAAATAGGTAAATATTTTACTTCGATCATATATTTATATTTTTTATATTATTGTTTCTCCAAACAACCATCATCTTTAAAACTGTTGAATATGGAGCTATATTGGGCTACTGTAACTTAACTTAATTACATTTACAACTCTTAAACTAATATTTAATACTTTTATTTTTGTGAGGCCTTGCGATAGCCAGGCTATCTTCGTCAGACATATCACAAAAGTCTACCTACCATTAACACCATGAGTATGAGAGCTAAGAAAGTCTACTGGGATAATATCCCACAACATGTATTTTTAACCATACATGCCAAGTTATGAGCAGTATGTGCTGGCAGCCAAGGGAGTTTAGCTTTTTAACAATAATGAATAAATGAATTTTCCGAACATGAAGTTTCGTGTTAAAATAATACTTTATCAATTTTATTTTGTATAAGCAGATTTGATGTGGGTGTGAACTTGATAACGTAGGTAAATGTATTTAACCCGTATTTAATAGTTTACAGCATATAAGTTGTGAGTTGAGAACAAACACGGCTCGTTTTTAATGACTAGATTTTGCTATGTAAGTTTGCACAGAAAACATTTACATAGGCTCATAGCCTATATACTGGACGTAAGAATATTTGCAATGCTCACTATAATTAAATGAAATAGCCTATTAAGCTGGCAAATGAACCTAGCCAAGTCATCTATTATAAACACATTTTCTCATTATCTACATGAGTACTTAGCTTCATATCTAAATGTATTTGTATTTTATAAAAAAAATATTACTTAAACCCTGCGAAGTTTAGGTCATACGTTTAAGGAATTTTTATGTCACATGAGCTGTAGTTTAGCAGCCTGGATGAAGGCTGTGTCTTGTAACAGTAAATATGCTCTAATTTAGTTATTTAATATTCGTTTTGTATACTTTTGTAGTCCTTGATAATGATACAACACAACAAACAATGTCTTTCTTCTTGTATTTCTTAGGTAATATTTCTGGTTTCTAAAATAACCAAAACTAAAAAGTTTTTAAAGGCCGCTATTTTGAACGTATAAAAATAATAAAATATTTTATTTCCGTAACTTCCCTTGTTACTACGAACATAGTTTTCAAATTTAATTGGAATTTAATATTGATTAGTTTTTACGCAATTAATATGTTTCATAAAATTTACATAGATACATACATACAGATTGAAATCTTTATGCTTGATGCCCGTGGTTTTAAATAAGGAAATGTATTAGCTGTGATCAGAGCAATAGAGTGATGAACCCTACTCAAATTTTTTACGGGACTTCCTGCTTATATTCATATTCTTAATATTTATTTCTGTTATCTCATAATAATTCAAAGTTTTGTTTTCACACTAGTTAAGATAAGAAGATTACGAGAGCCTTTGTTATTACAATGAGCCAATAAAACAGTTGAGTAACATGCTACTAAGTCTTCAGTATATTGAAAATAATTTTTGAATTGAAACTCGCGTATGTGTGTGCATTTTATTAATATTTAATATATTAACTAATTAATTATTTTTATTTAATTTAATACTATTATACAATAACTCTATACTCGTTTATGAAACGAGACCTCACTCACTCACACAGTTATTCACACCACTCATGACTCTCAAACGTAGCACGCGTATGCCTAAATAGAAAAATTGTCATTTGAATTTTACATTATATAGAAATGGTGTGTTACAAACTCCAAGCAAAACTACGAGCGGACGCTTTGTTTCTTCAACTTTCAATGGCGTCAAAATAAAAATTTGACACGTACGCGTTTTTATGCTATCAACAGCTAAATAATTATTTTTGAATATTGGGCCACCCAAATAGAGTTGAAATAAGGTTGCAAAAATTATAATAACTATGTATGTTTTTTCCAAATTACAATGCCCTAACAGAGAATAAATTTCAAACACAAGCTGCACATACCTAATCGAAATAATTAATAATTTTCATAAACATTAACCGACCATTGGGATTGAAGTGGGGTTGCTTCCCCTAAAATATAAAAATATTGAATTTTAAAGCATCAAATGTCCTCGAGAGATGAACTTGAAACACACACACACGGTCTCCTTACTATCTAAAAGAAAAAAATACTTCTATGAGTACCCTAATACCCATATGGTTTGAAAAAGGTTTACAACCCTTGTAGAAATATTATATTTTTGTTGTCTAAAATTTGCTATAAAGTGGTTGCAAAACCTATAAACAATTTAATTGGTTTTTAAAATTTACTTATGTTCTTAGAATAATAAGCCTTAGTCACAATAAGTTTAATACACATTTCGTTACAAAAACTAAAACATGATCTCTCAAATTATCAGTACATAGTTCATCAGGATTTATTCAATTCCATTTTCCTTAAAAAATGCAACGAAATTCTCCCTATCTATACTAAAGGTGAATCATGGTGTCAGAATATAACTCCATCCACGCAACTTATCTTGTCGTGCAACTTTTTATACATCTTCAAACTTCTCTTCACTACCCCCACAGATCTAAGTAGAGCATTGAATATACTCAGGTGTAAGTCAAAATAACAGCAGATTATCACCTGATATCGGAGACTAAGTAATCTCAGAGAAGTCATACAAATTATCTTATCGATTGCCTTAAATATAGACGTAAATTGAGGGAGTTTTTAACTTAATATTAATATACGATGACCAAGACCATTAACTGTTTGTCATTGTTGCGGTTCTAGTGATAAAGGCACACTCGCAGATCGAATTTCCCATTTTAAATGCCGACTACTAATAGAGGAAATATGATACTAATAACAAATTAAAAAATAGGTTTTACTATTACCATCGATTTAGGTTATTTTTTGACAAATGTAATAACGCTCACAGAAGTGTCATAGTAATTTTAAAAGACAAGTGCTAAGTTATACAAGAGATCGTCTTTAAATTATTTATAGACGTTACTACTATTAATTGGTAAAAAACAAATTATATTTAAGAATGCAATGTCTTTGAATTATTATTATGTATATATTAGAAAAATCCTTAGCAACGACTTATTATTTATAATCTCATTGAATTATTTAAAGGATTTAAAAATATTCTTGCGTTTATTACAAATTAAACTTTACAGGCGGTTTATTATATAATAATATTACAGATAATAGTGTTAACTTCATTGAAAGATATATATAAAACAAGACGCATTTACCAGACAAAGTAAAGCCCCTTGACTTATAACAATTCTGTTCTGTGGTCGTCAGTAGTCGGCAGGGCAGGGGAGTGTTATTGAGATTACAGTAACGACGGTGTCGCCGCCAGGCAAGCTCCACTGCTCGGTCGCCATACTGCAATAATTAAAGTCTGACAATATCTCAGCTCCTGACTGCCACTGTCCATCGCAAAATCTCCTTTTTCTATCCCTCTTTAGAGACCTAGAAAGCTTTAAGTCCTAATGCCAATTATGAGAAAGTAATGTGCTTTGAAAGATTAACAACATCTTATACCAAATGTGTAACAACAAAATTGTTACTCCTTGACTTCCAAACGTTTGATTACCGTGCCGCAGTTTGTCCTATATATTTTAAGGAAGATGTGTACATTCGTTATGTCATCTCCAGACTTTTATGAGTATCACACACGTTGCAATAGTTAGGTTAAGATATTTTTTCGTATATTCAATATTTATTATTTTTTATCACTCTTTACAAACATACTTAATGAGATATTACGTTTAGAAAGTGTAGCAATAATAATAATATGTTAAACGTATTTTAAATTAAAGTTAAATATGTTGGCAATTACGTATAATTTATTGGTCAATAATAATTTTACCGAAATTAAGCATAATATAAAGCTAACAAAAATCTTTGAGCGTATATTGTTATGTGGTATTTAATTTTCCATTTTTTAAATGCCTTATTATCTAGTGTAGAGATAAAACAAGGGTATGTTTGTTTTCGTAATAGCATTGTGGAAAGTTAAGAGTACAGTTCTTGGAAAACTACGTAATTATTGATTGTTTTGTTTCATTTTAAGTATCTCAGTTTGAAATGAGCTGTTTTGCAGTACAGAATTTGAGATTACCTTTTTTCTCTCCGATCAGAAAATGTATGGACAAATTAGTCAGACATTCCTATTTTTATCATAAATAAGTTGTGTCCCGGTTTTTGTACTCTACCTCCGGCTGCACATTAATGTTTTATAGAAGAGAAAGTTTGGAGCTAAATCTCAACAAGTCTTTATAAACAGGTCTAGGGAAAAACCAACATACGTCTTTTCAAGCATACATAAACACCACCCTGATTTATTAACTTAGCTATATTCAGCCAATAAATATATAAAAAATAAAAATTTATAAAATTAGGTGTCATTTAAAAAGTAAGTATGACACCATTTCTTTTAATATGTTCCATAATGTAACACTATATTAATAACAGTGTAAATCAACTAATAACTACAGCTACCCTTTAACTCAATAAAATAAGGTAAATTAAGGATGCAAACCTTGGAATAGAAGATAATAAAGATAAAAATTTGCATACGTCTTTATTTTGATGGTATAAACTTACCTCAAAGTCTCATATAATCACGTGTACGCGACTTAAGATATTTAAAGTCAAAGGTCACGAAAAAACAGTTTTTGCAAATATCTCGTTTCCCTTACTCTAAATGACTTTGAAGGTACTTAGAGAAATTTGAAGAATTGGATAATTCTCTTCAACTTTTATCTGAACTAATTTTATGTACGTTCAACCCTTTTTGAGATACAGCGCAAAGGGTTGGGGACCGCTTACCTGTATATACGATAATGCGAGGTCAGCCAGTAGAAATACAATGAATAAATTAGTTATATTGTTAATTATTCACTTATTATTGTTATTATTATTATTACTTAGTACTATTTATTATTTGTTATTATTTATTATTTTATTATGAACATTATTATTAAATTTTTATTATTATTTATACAGGTACTCATATATTTATAGATATTAATTATAAATGATATATTCTGAATAATATTTTTATTTTTACCAAAAATATGCAATATTAGAAGAAATATTTCAAATGAATTTTAACAATGTTTTATTTATTGATCCAATATTGAATTTAATTACAATTACAAATATTTTATATATGTTTTTATTATTACTGATTAATATTTTTGTTTTTAATTTTCTTCTTGTTCATCGACTTTTTCTTCTTATTCCTCTGGCTTTTTAATATCGGATTCATTATCCATCATTCTCGTTTACTAAAAAGTATCAGAATAGGAAAGATTCAAGAATATCAGGTGCATATTCCACTTTCCTTCATTAAAATCATCTGAAGTTGACGAAGCGTTGAGACATGATTGTCCATTACGCTGCCCACAAATTAAAAGTGCATCGCAATCCTGATTTCCTGCATCCGCAATTAGAACCACAACCTTTCTTGCAATTGCAAAATATTGTATTCAGCAGTTCTTCTGGTGCTGGTGGTAATAATGGTTGTTCTTGGTTCCAGGAGGTCATTTTTCAGTGCTCATCCGAATTCCTGGGGTTCTAAATCATTTCCCAACCAAATTTGGGGTCTGATAATAGACACGAAGGATATGCTAACGAGCTGCTGTACTTGAAGGTGGAAGACTTGATAACTGCCAATGGTTTGTTTGATTTGATGAACTGGGTTTATCGAAAAGAGTCTATATCGTCTTCTGATTTCGGAGCATTATACTTTGCTAAGAAAATACGTAACTCCATTTTCAAATAATTCTTGTACAGAGCAGTTATTTTGTTTACAATAGTTGAGCTGATTGTTTAAATCGTTGATTTTTTAGATCATTTTAATAAATTGATATTTTACCTTTTTTATAAAGCACAGAAAGCCGTATCACATCCACTAAACGCGTGAAAAAATAATATGTGTTTCTTAGAATGAGGGTATTTATGAAAACTTTTCGATGAATACAGTTTTGTCTCCACATTACCCTTACCCATTTTTAAAAAACATTTCTTGTTGATGTGATTGAGTACGTCCTATCAAGATAACTAGCAAATCAAATTTTCTCTCATTGAACTGCCAGAGGAAGAAGAAGAAGACGATGAACAAGAAGAAAATAAAAATAAAAATATTAATCATGAATATAAAACAATATTTTATATTTGTAATTTTAATAAATTGATTATTATATTTATAAATAAATATATAATTAAAATGCATTTGAAAATATTTCTTTTAATATAACTCCATCCACGCAACTTATCTTGCCGTGCAACTTTATACATCTTCAACTTCTCTTCACTACCCACAGATCTAAGTAGAGCATTGAATATACTCAGGGTAAGTCAAAATACAGCAGATTATCACCTGATATCGGAGACTAAGTATCTCAGAGAAGTCATAACAAATTATCTTATCGATTGCCTTAAATAATAGACGTAAATTGAGGGAGTTTTAACTTAATATTAATATACGATGACAAAGTCCATTAAATGCTTGTCATTGTGCGGTTCTAGTGATAAGGCACACTCGCAGATCGAATTCCCATTTTAAATGCGGACTACTAATAGGAAAAATGATACTGATAACAATAAAAAATAGGTTTTGCTATTACCATCGATTTTAGTTATTTTTTTGACAAATGTAATAACGCTCACAGCGTGTCATAGTAATTTAAAGACAAGTGCTAAGGTTATACAAGAGATCGTCTTTAAATTATTTATAGACGTTACTACTATTAATGGTTAAAAACAAATTATATTTAAGAATGCATGTCTTTGGAATTATTATATTTATATATTAGAAAATCTTAGCAACGACTTATTATTTATAATTCATTGAATTATTTAAAGGATTTAAAAATATTCTTGCGTTTATTACAAATTAAATTTACAGGCGGTTTTAACATAATATTACAGATAATAGTGTTAACTCCATTGAAAGATATATAAAACAAGACGCATTTACCAGACAAAGTAAAGCCCCTTGACGTATAGCAATTCTGTTTTGTGGTCGTCAGTCGGCAGGGGAGTATTATTAGATTACAGTAACGACGGTGTCGCCGCCAGGCAGCTCCACTGCTTGGTCGCCATACCTGCAATAATTAAAGTCTGACAATATCTCAGCTCCTGACTGCCACTGTCCATTGCAAATCCTCCTTTTTCTATCGCTCTTTAGAGTCGTAGAAAGCTTTAAGTCTATTGCCAATTATGAGAAAGTAATGTACTTTGAAAGATTAACAACATATTATACCACATGTGAAACAACAAAATGTTACTCCTTGACTTCCAAACGTTTGATTACTCGTGCCGCAGTTTGTCCTATATATTTTAAGGAAGATGTGTACATTCGTTATGTCATCTCCCAGACTATATGAGTATCACACACGTTGCAATAGTTAGGTTAAGATATTTTTCGTATATTCAGAATATTTATTATTTTTTATCACTCTTTACAAACATACTTAATGAGATATTACGTTTAGAAAGTGTAGTAATAATAATATTATAGTATACGTATTACAAATTAAAGTTAAATATGTTCGCAATTACGTATATTTATGATCAATAATAATTTTACCGAAATTAAGCATAATATAAAGCTACAAAAATTTTGTTATGTGGTATTTAGTTTTCCATTTTTAAAGCCTTATTATCTAGTGTAGAGATAAAACAAGGGTATGTTTGTTTTCGTAATATGATTATGGAAAGTTAAGAGAACAGTTCTTTGGAAAACTACGTAAATTATTTTTTGTTTTGTTTTCATTTTAAGTATCTCAGTTTAAAATGAGCTGTTTTTGCAGTACAGAATTTGAGATTACCTTTTTTCTCCGATCAGAAAATGTATGGACAAATTAGTCAGACATTCCTATTTTTATCATAAATAAGTTGTGTCCGGTTTTTGTACTCTACCTCCGGCCGCACATTAATGTTTTATAGAGAAATGTGTTTGGAGCCTAAATCTCAACAAGTCTTTAAACAGGTCTAGGGAAAACCAACATTACGTCTTTTCCAAGCATACATTAAAACACCACCCGGACATTAATTAACTTAGCTATATTCAAGCCAATTAAATATAATAAAATAAAAGATTTATAAAAAGTAAGTGTCATTTAATCAGTAAAGTATGACACAAATTTTTTTTAATATGTTTTCCATTAAATGTAAACACTAGTAGTTTTATAAACAGCTGAAAATCAAATCTAATAACTACTGCTACCCTTTAAACTCAATTAAAAAATAAAGCAAATTAAGGATGCAAACCTTGGAATAGAAACATAAGTAAGATAAAAATTTGCATTACGTCTTTTATTTTTGATGGTTATTAAAACTTACCTCAAAAGTCTTCATATAATAACGTTGTTTACGCGAACTTAAAGATATTTAAAGTCAAAAGGTCACGGAAAAAACAGTTTTTGCCATATATCTCGTTTCCCTTACTCTAAATGACTTTGAATGGTACTTCCTAGAGGAAATTGAAGAATGGATAATTCTCTTCAACCTTTTTCTGAAGTAATTTTATGTACGTTCAAACCCTTTTTGAGATACAAGACGCAAAGAGAGTAAGGGGACCACTTAACTTGTATATACGATTAATGCGAGGATCAGCCAGTAGATATACAATGAATAAGTTAGTTATATTGTTAATTATTTCAACTTATTATTATTATTATTTATTACTTAGTACTTATACTATTATTGTTATCTATTATTATTATTATTCAATTATTATTAAATTTTTATTATTATTTAATATAGGTACCATATTTATAGATATTATATTATGAATATAATATATTCCAAAATAATATTATTATTTTTACCATAACATGCAATAATTAAAAGAAATATTTCAAATGAAAATTTTAAACGCTGTTTTAGTTTTATTGACTTCCAATATTTGATTGAATTTTATTACTATTGACAAATATATATATTTTTTATAATTATTACTGATTTAATATTTTTGTTTTAATTTTCTTCTTGTTCGTCGTTTCTTTTTCTTCTTCTATTCCTCTGGCTGTTTCAATATCGGATTCATTATCATCATTCTCGTTTACTTAAAGTATCAGGAATAGGAAGATTCAAGAAATATCAGGTGGCATTATTCACTTATCTTCATTGTAAAATTCGATCTGAAGGTTGACGAAGCGTTGAGGACATGTTTGTCCATTACGCTGCCCCACAAATT